>NC_045547.1:56388048-56645548 GCF_009769535.1 Thamnophis elegans
AAAATGTAATGAAATATTAGAAACAGTTATAGCTTAACATACATAAACGAAAGGTGAGCAGGATGATAGAGTTAAATAACAATTATATATTTCCACTCCCCCCCTCCTGTCAAAACCACCTCTCCCATCAATTAATCTCAACTGTCAATAACTGTCTCTATCTCACACAGCATAAATACAAGTCCTGAAGCTTCCAGGATAAAAAGCTAAATGTCTTGTTTTTCCTAAAAAAATCAGTGCAGTTGTCTTTTCAAAATAAAAATCACTTTTGATACAACTATAAGCTGGATAACTGAGAATCTTCATAGATGTTAAAATCAGTACCTAGGATTGAGTCAAGAAGCCAATTTGTAAACAGTGCCGCAGTCACTATGTGCACAGTTATTAGGCAAGCTGTATTTTGGATGATTAATTTTTTTATTGAACAACTACAGTGCTCTTGGTCAATCCAAAATGTTAATAAACATCAAACCTGAATATTTAAGAAAGTAAAGGTGAAGTTTTGGCTTTTTTATGAGAATATCTATGTGAGCAAAATTATTGGGCAAGTATTAGTGTGCAGAATTATTATGCAACTAAATGAAAAATTTCCCATCTCATTTATTTTCATCTGTTAAAATGAAAATAATAACTCAAAATTTACAGATAAACAATTCTGACAGTTAAAAAATGTCAGTGACCAATACAGTTCTTCTTTTCAATAACAGACATAAGCTTTCCATTTATGGAGCTGTCATTTTCTTGATCTGTTGACAATTAACTTTTTGTGCAGCAGGTTTATTGTTTTCCTTCACTATAAATCTTCAATTTAAGAAGAGCCCACAAGTTCTCAATAGGGTGAGGGTCGGGTGAGGAAGGGGCCCATGTCATTATTCTTTCATCTTTAAGGCTTTTACTGGCTAGTGATGCAGTGGAGTATTTCGATGCATGCAGTAGAGCATTGTCCTACATAAAAATCATGGTCGTCTTGAAAGATGCAGAATTTTTCCTGTACCATTGTTTGAAGAATGTGTCTTTTAAAACCTGGCAGTAGGTTTCGGAGTTGATTTTGAGTCCATCTTCAACCTGAAAAGGTCCAACTAGTTCATCTTCAATAATACTACTCCATACTTTGCTGGCATCTGAGTCAAAAGTGGAGCACTATGCCCATTACGGATCCAGCCACAGGTCCATCCATCTGGTCCATCAAGAGTCACTCTTATCTCATCAGTCCATAAAACCTTTGAAAAATCTGTCTTTAGATATTTCTTGGCCCAGTCTTGCCGTTTCAACTTAGGTGTCTTGTTCAGTGGTCGTCAGGTTTCAGTCTTCCTTATCTTGGCCATGTCTCTGAGCACTGAACAGCTTGTACTTCTGGGCACTCCAGATAGGTTGCAGTTCTGAAATATGACAGCACTGGAGGATAATGGGTTCCTGGTAGCTTCACGTTTGAGTCTTCTCAAACCTTTGGCAGTCCATGTGTGTCTTTTTTTCTCAACACGTTTTTTGCAACCCTGTTGACTATTTGCAACAAAATGGATCTGTGATCACACCCCCAGTATCTTAGGAATTTCAAGAGTGCTGCACTCCTCTGAAGGACATTTTATAATTTTTGACTTTTCAAGAGTCAGTTAAATCTCCTTTTTGGCTCATTTTTGCCTGAGGAAAAGAAGTTGTCTAAATATACACACCTTAATATAGGGTGTTGATCTCCTTAGGCCACATCCCCTCTCATTACACAAATACACATCACCTGATATGCTGATATCCACTAAGCATTTAAGTTTATACAGCTTGGAGGTGGAAACTATTTATTTATTTATTTATTTATTTATTTATTTATTTATTTATTTATTTATTTATTTATTTATTTATTTATTTATTTATTTATTAGACTTATATACCGCTTCATAGGGCTTTCAGCCCTCTCTAAGTGGTTTACAAATTTTTTAGCAAATTGAGTCAGCAACTTGCCCCCACAGTCCGGGTCCTCATTTCACCCACCTCGGAAGGATGGAAGGCTGAGTCGACTTTGAGCCTGGTGAGATTTGAACCGCTGAGCTGCAGATCACAGTCAGCTAAAGTGGCCTGCAGTACTGCACCCTAACCACTGCGCCACCTCGGCTCTTATGCATACAATTAACTATGCATACAATGGATGATATGGTCAAAATACTCACTTCCCTCAATTGTGCACATGGAACATGTTTTATAAAATGCTGAATTACTTTTTTGTCAGCAATCAAGCTGGTTCCTTTGAACTATTTGCAGCTTCTAAGTCATCTTCAGACATGGGCCTTGAAAAATACATTGTTAAATTATGATGGCATGAATCATCATTGCAAAAGCATCCTGAATGTAAATGGCACATGACAGGTACTCAGCTATAACTGATTGAGTCAAGTTGTTTAGGATACCCACAATGAAGTAATCAGAGCAGTGGTGGATTTCAATTTTTTTTAGAACCTCTTCTGTAGGTGTGACCTGCTTTGTGGGAGTGGCTTGCCAGCCATGTGACTGGGTGGGAGTGGCTTCCCAGCCATGTGACCGGGTGGGACTGGCTTCCCAGCCATGTGACTGGGTGGGACTGGTTTCCCAGCCATGTGACTGGGTGGGCGTGGCCAACTTGTAAAATGTGGCGAAACTCACTTAACAATGCTCTTGCTTAGCAACCAAAATGTTGGCTCAGAAACTCTGGCATTTGAAGCATGCAAGTCTTAAAGCTGTCAAGTTACAAGACCCTTGCACCCCGAACCCTTTAGAAACCCCCCCCCCCCGGGTGTTCAAACTTGACAGCTTTAAGACTTGTGGACTTCAACTCCCAGAATTCCTCCTCTCGCTCTTTATCTTGATGATGTGCGGATGAGCAGGGGGAAGGAGCTGGAACCGGTTCTAAATGGCACTGTAGATTTGTGCAACCTATTCTAAAGAAAAGGTTAGAACTGGCAGGAACCCACCCCTGAACCATAGGTTGACTAGTCTTCTGTGCACACTGACTTTTAAAAAACTTTTAACGACCCTGTAATACCTTAACATTGGGTTGGAGTTGAGGTGACTAATTGGAGCTTGAGCGTTTACAGGCTGGATGCCCTTATTGCAACGTTTGCAACAGACAATTAGTCAGTGCACCCAGGGAGAAATATCTGCCACTACCTAGGATCAAACTTACAGCATCCTGAATGTGAGGCAAGAACGCCACCTCTAGGCCACCACACTACTCTCTGCGCACACTGTTTAGTTTCATCTATTTGGGAACAATAAAATGGTATATTCCACACATCCCTTTAGACCAGGGGTTTCAAACTCGTGGCCCGGATGCGTCATGCACTAGCTACGCCCACCCCTGTTTTAGCAAAAGGAAAAAACGTTGTAATACATCACATGGCAACCACAAGACACCGCAGGTTTGACACTCCTGCTTTAGACAATCCAGAATGATTCCATAATCAGTGCCATCAAACATTCCTGAGAGCTCAGAAAGGACCAGGACGGGTGCATTTCTATCACCTGGATCCCAAGTGAAGTTACCAAACAACTTGAATGGTGGTGTTCCATCTCATGTTTATGGACAAATTCTGGCTTTCTTTCTCCATAGTTGGTGGAGATAGCATCCAGGCATGGTTTAACTCCATCCAGTATCCAATGGGACTGAATCTACAGATGTGACATCACACCTCCTCTAGTGACTCCTCCCAGCTTTAGACTGGATGTGTTTTCCTTTAGCTCTCTTCTAGTTCTTAGTTAGGTTTTTCTCTTAATTGGCTATCCCTGCTCTATTTACCATCCGGGAGCAGGGCAAAACATTTTTCTCTTCAAACAGGAATTCTCCCCGCAACACGGGCATGTGAGTCTTGCCTCGCATTATTGGCAGCGAGCACCATGAGATCTCTCCGGAGCGCTCCTTTGGGATCTCTTTTCCAGCAGACAAGCCCGCAGGTGGAAACCCAACGACTTCTGTCCTGGTTCGGCTGGCCATTCAGCGATCCATTTTGCCTGAAGATCATTGCCATTGATGGCGCTAAGCAAGCGGTAGCCATTTTATTTGGGTGGGAAGACAGTGGTGGCCATTTTGGACTACATTTGAAGGTATGGGGTGAGCCTCTTAAGTGTGAGAGTTTCGGGCTGGTTTTACCCTTAGATAAAATGCCACTCAGTCCTTATCAATATGGCTTCCTCTAATAGAGGCGATCCGGACCTCTCAGATAGCCCACAGCCATCCCCTCCTGATAGCCCAATTGTCGGGCCTTCCGGCATCAAGCCAACCAGAAAACGGGTGGCCCCAGACCCCAAGACTAAGGGATGCCCCACCAAGGTCTCTAAGGCTGCTCAAAAGGCGGCGAGCCAGTGACAAAAAGCACTCAACAAGGAATTTGTAAAGGCATAGCGCCTTGTAGCAAGGCAGGATGCAGATTTTCTCTCCCCAGAATGCCTCTTCAGCCTTCAGGAACTGGTCACCGAAGTGAAAGGATGCTGTCAGGTGCCACTCCTCCGCCTCTCCCAACTTCTGGGAAAGATGGTGTACTGTTTCAGGATTGTTCCCTCGACCCATCTCCACAGCCGAAGTCTTCAAATGTTCCTTCTCCCTCATCAGAAGGCCAACAGGAGTTGCTCATCACACCAAGTAAGGGTACCACCAGAACTAATCCCTGGGGTGGTGGCAGCCTCCAGCCCTTTCCACGGGATCCCTGTTCAGGGAACCTGAACCCTGTTCAGGAAACCAGACCACTTAATATTCACTACAGATGCCAGCCTAGTCGGTTGGGGGACACATCTTCAATCTCACATAACCCAGGGCAGATAGTCCCAGGCGGAACTCACACACGCATGAACTGGCTGGATGGCTGAACTGGCCTTGATGCACAATGCCCATGTTCTCATCCTCACAGACAACACAACAATGAAGGCGCATATCAACTGGGGGAGACTCAATAGTGGTCCCTCATGGCAGAGGCAAATCTTCTGGGCATCTGGGTAGAAGAACATCTTCTATTCCTCCAAGCAGAGCACATCTCAGGGGTGGACAATGTCCAGGTGGACTGGCTCAGCCACTCCCAAGTGGACCACACAAAATGGAGCATTCACAAAGATGTTTCTGGAACTGACCAACAGGTATGGCCTCCTGGTTGTCAACTTATTTGCCACTCACCTCAACAATCAGGTCTCCAGGTACTTCACAAGGTATGCTGCCCCAGGGTTGTCGGGGGTGGATGCCCTCTCCTGTCGGGGCTGACAGGCCTTCTGTACGCATTCCCTCCTCTACCGCTGGTCCAGAGGCTGGTTCGGAAAATGCTAGAGGAACGGGCAGAACTCCTCCTCCTGGTGCCACACTGGCCTCGTTGGTCTTGGTTCACGGACTTGGTGAATCTGTCCATAGCTCCCCCATGGCGGATCCCCCCAGCCAAAGCATTGCTCACCCAGGGCTTCCTTCTCCATCTGAATCCACAGTGGCTACAATTGACCTCCTGGAGATTGAGTGGCCAGCCTTGATGGTGGCCAATCTTTCACCAAGAGTCATTCAAACATTTGAGGCTTCCTGGCGGGCCTCCACCAACCACATCTATGATGCCACCTGGAGGGCTGTCATGGCCTGGTGTGCCAGCCGTAACATTGTACTTGCCACTGCTACTATTCCCTTGGTTCTGGAGTTTCTTCAACAGGGGAGTGTCACCCAACACTCTGAAAAGGCAAGTTGCAGCCCTATCTTCTGTCCTGGTCTCCCCTCTCTTCGAGTCACTGTCTCATCACCCTCTGGTCACCCATTTCCTCCAGGGGGCAGCCAACCTCAGCCCGCCGACTGTCCATAGATCCCCAATATGGGAGTTACCCAAGGTTCTGGACACCATTAGGGGTCCTCCCTTTGAACCATTATGAACAACTGGCATGTAGCATTTGTCCCTCAAGGTGGCTTTCCTGGTGGGTGGCCATCCGTGAGACAGGACCTCTGCGTTTTCCACTCAGACAGAGTGGTTCTCAGACTCGACCTGGCTTTCATGCCCAAGGTCAACACAAGATTTCACAGGTCTCAAGAATTGGTTCTACCTGGGACACAGACCTGAACGCAAATGGTACACCCTAGATGTGCGACATGCTCTGCATATTTACATTAAATGAACATCTACAGCTGTGTGAAAAAGTCCTGCATGCTTTACGGTTTATGGTTTATCACATTTTTTGGATAGGCCATTGATTTTATGATATTTTATGCTAATTGCTATGCATATATTGTTATATTTAAATATTAATATTAATATTAATAAAAATTATGCACCTCAATCTGACTACAGAAATTTTCATAAAGTACTAATTTTGTATGGTTTCTATGAATGAAAAGTTGATTAAACATGTAGATACAGCTTAAAATTGAAAGCATGCAAGACTTTTTCTCACAGCTGTACTTTCAGACGCGTGGAAATATTGTTCGTATCTTTTCAACCGGCTAATCTTGGCACCAAGGTCATTTTAGTCATTTATTTTAGTCATTTATTTGACATTTATAGGCCGCCCTTTTCCCTGAGGGGACTCAGGGCGACTTACAATTAATGGGAAGGGAGTGCAAGACGAAACACGAGAAAAAAAAAGGTGAATAAAAAAAAACCCAGTAAAACACAACATTCATTCAGCATTCGGGTGGGGCGAGGTTAGGGTCTTATCCCCAGGCCTGACGGGATAGCCAGATCTTGAGGGCTGTGCGGAAGGTCTGGACGGTGGTGAGGGTGCGAATCTCCACGGGGAGATCGTTCCAAAGCGTCGGAGCTGCAACTGAGAAGGCTCTCCTCCGCGTAGTCGCCAGTCGGCACTGACTGGCAGATGGAATTCGGAGGAGGCCTACTCTATGCGATCTGATGGGACGAAGGGAGGTGATTGGCAGAAGGCGGTCTCTCAGATAGTCAGATCCACTACCATGGAGGGCTTTATGAATGGTGAGTAGCACCTTGAAGCGCACCCGGAGATCAACAGGTAGCCAGCGCAGCTCACGGAGGATCGGTGTTATGTGGGCGAACCTTGGTGCGCCCACGATCACTCGCGCGGCCGCATTCTGGACTAGCTGAAGTCGCCGGATGCTCTTCAAGGGCAGCCCCATGTAGAGCACATTGCAGTATTCCAGCCTAGAGATCACAAGGGCTCGAGTGACTGTTGTGAGGGCCTCCCGATTCAGGTAGGGCCGCAACTGGCGTACCAGGCGAACCTGGGCAAATGCCCCCCTGGTCACAGCTGACAAATGATGGTCAAAAGTCAGCTGTGGGTCCAGGAGGACTCCCAAGTTGCGGACCCTGTCTGAGGGGTATAAATTTTGACCCCCCAGCCTGAGTGATGGAACGTTGGCCAAATTGTTGGGAGGGAAACACAACAGCCACTCGGTCTTGTCCAGGTTGAGTACCAGTTTGTTAGCTCTCATCCAGTCCTTAACGGCCTCAAGACCCCGGTTCATCACGTCCACTGCTTCATTGAGTTGGCACGGGGCGGACAGATACAACTGTGTATCGTCCGCGTATTGATGGTATTTTATCCCGTGCCTCCGAATGATCTCACCCAGCGGTTTCATGTATATGTTGAATAGTAGGGGGGATAAGACCGAGCCCTGCGGCACCCCATAAGTTAGGGGCCTCGGGGACGATCTCTGCCCCCCCCACCAACACCGACTGCGACCTGTCCGAGAGGTAGGAGGAGAACCACTGCAAAACAGTGCCTCCCACTCCCACCTCCCGCAGTCGTTGCAGAAGGATACCATGGTCGATGGTATCGAAAGCCGCTGAGAGGTCAAGGAGAACTAGGATGGACGCATGGCCTCCATCTCTGGCTCTCCAGAGATCATCGGTCAATGTGACCAAAGCGGTTTCTGTGCTGTAACCGGGCCTGAAGCCGGACTGGAAGGGGTCAAGATAGCTAGCTTCCTCCAAGGTACGCTGAAGCTGGAAGGCCACCACCTTCTCAACAACCTTCCCAACAAAGGGAAGGTTGGAGACTGGACGATAGTTATTAAGAACGGCTGGATCCAAGGATGGTTTCTTCAGGAGGGGTCTCACCACCGCCGCTTTAAGTGCGGCGGGGAAGTGCCCCTCCCGAAGGGAGGCGGTAACGACCGCCTGGATCCAGCCTCGTGTCACCTCACTGCTGTTGGCAACCAGCCAGGAGGGACACGGGTCCAGTATACAGGTGGAGGCGCTCACAGCTCGCATAGCCTTGTCCACATCCCCGGAGGCAACATCCTGAAACTCAACCCAGAGATGGTCTGCCAAGTTATTCCCCTGTGCCTCGGCTGGATCTGCGGGAGTGGAGTCCAAGTCCGACCGAAACCGAGCAACTTTGTCCGCCAAGAACTGAACATAATCCTCAGCCTTACCCTGTAAGGGGTCCCCTGCCTCCCTCCTATTTAGGAGGGAGCGGGTTATCCTAAACAGGGCGGCGGGCCGGACTCGGCGGACGCAACCAAGGTGGCAATGTGTGTTCTTTTAGTTGTCCTTAGTGCCCGGATGTATTCCTTGGTGCATGCTGTCAAAAGTGCTCGGTTCGATTCGGACCTATCGGACCTCCACACGTGCTCTAGGCGTCTCCTCCGGCGCTTCATCTCTCGGAGCTCCTCGGTGAACCAAGGAGGCCTCCGGGATCCGCCGACCCGGAGGGGCCGTAGTGGCGCAATCCAGTCAAGAGACTCCGATGCTGCCGAGTGCCAGGCAGCAACAAGAGTCTCCGCCGAACTGTGGGCGAGAGTATCAGGAATAACCCCAAGCTCCGTCTGGAACCTTAGGGGGTCCATAAGTCGCCTGGGCGGAACCACCTGGTCGGTTCCTCCTCCCTACGGTGGGGGTTTGGCCTCCGGAAGTCTAGCCTCAGTAGGCAGTGGTCTGACCACGACAGGGGTATGATCTCATTACCCCTCAGACCAAGATCACAAATCCACTGCTCCGAGAGGAATACGAGGTCGAGTGTGTGACCCGCTGAGTGGGTTGGGCCTCGAATTACCTGGGTCAAGCCCATGGCTGTCATGGAGGCCATGAACTCCTGCGCTCCATCAGAGTGTTCACCGAGCGAAGGCAAATTGAAGTCCCCCAGAACCATAAGCCTAGGGAACTCAATTGCCAGCTCGGCTACCGACTCGAGGAGCGAGGGGAGGGCTGCTGCAACGCAGTTGGGAGGCAGGTACGTTAGCAGCAGACCCACTTGACCCTTGAGGTCCAGCTTCACCAGTAGGGACTCACACCCGACAAGCTCCGGAGCAGGGATCCTACGAGGTGCTAAAGACTCCCGGACAACAATAGCCACACCGCCACCCCTTCCCTGGGCTCTCGGCTGATGAAGCACCTGAAATCCGTCTGGGCACATCTCTACGAGGGGGACTCCTCCCTCCGTGCCCAGCCATGTCTCAGTAATACATGCCAGGTCTGCCCTCTCGTCTAAAATTAAGTCCTGGACGAGAGGAGCCTTGTGAACAACAGACCTGGCATTTAGCGACAGGGACTCATAGGGCCGGAAGGAGGGATCTCTGTGATGTAGCGAGCCCTCCTTCCCCGGTAATGGCCAGCCCTAAAGTCCCCGCCATATCTGCCTCTCCCTGTTATGACCGCAATGCTCCGACCCTCTCCCGTGGACGTAGTCCCCCCAACCACCCCGATGGCCCCCGCATACCCCGGCAGGTCCTCCGAATCAGTCATACCCAGGCACTCACTCAAACAGTCCTCACAGAATAGTTAAAAACACAAATTACAGCAATAATAATAATAAAAATGAGGTCATTCACACCATCCCAGACAATCCCATGCACTCACATACCAGATTAAAAATTAAAGATTAAAAAAATTGCGCAGGTTCACAGAGTCCGTACTAGACTTATGATAGTCCAAAGGTGTCTTCCGCCCTCTCCTAGGGGAGGGCCACACCTTGAGGGGGCTCCTCTAAAGAGTTCAGTATAGTCCAAGGAGGGGAGGGGCTGGGAGATAGGGTGAGTTCGAGTATCAACTGCAGTAATAGCAATAGCAGTAGACTTATATACCGCTTCATAGGCCTTTCAGGCCTCTCTAAGCGGTTTACAGAGAGTCAGCATATTGCCCCCAACAATCTGGGTCCTCATTTTACCCACCTCGGAAGGATGGAAGGCTGAGTCAACCCTGAGCCGGTGAGATTTGAACCGCTGACCTGCTGATCTAGCAGTAGCCTGCAGTGCTGCATTTAACCACTGCGCCACCTTGGACCGCGAGGTTAACCATGATGTAAAAAGCTTGATGGATAAGTTCATTCCAACAACCTCTCTCAATATCATTTCCAAGGGTCGAAAGAGTCAAAAGAGGGAGGAAAGAAAGCTTGTCTCCGATGGAAGAGGAGGGGGGGGGGCGTTCCATTCAATGATCGAGCCCAGCGTTCTTAAGGGCCCCAACACGTCAGAAATCAAAGTCCAAGGTGGTCAGTGTAAAAAGCCAACAATGTTGGCGTCCTTCGAAGCTGGCAGCCCGGAGAACCAAGTTTACCGGTCCGCTGCCAGCTGCCAGAAGGTGTCTTCGTCATCCATTGGCCAGCGGATCAAGAGCCTGCATCATGACAGCCTACGGTTCCCAGTCTTTGCCGCCTTCTTTTTTTTTCTGAACAAAACTTTTTTATTTTTCTTTAAAAAAAACACAAATATGTCATCATTTGTCAATCATTAAGACATTGAAGTACAATTTTTTTTGTTGTGTGTACCCCTCCCTCCCTCCACCCCCCACCCCCCCCTCCTCCTTCCCCCCCCCGACTTCCCAGAACCCGTACACGGTATGGATTTTTAACTAACACAGTCTAAAATCTATTGAGAAAAAAGAAATAAAGAAATTAATGACATTCTAGATTGACCTTAGCTTCTTCTTACTGAACTGACTTTTAACAGTTTAAATCATTTCTGATCTTAAGCATAGGCTAACTGGAATTTCTTAGTCCCGTATTTATTTTGTATATAGTCAATCCATTTTTTCCAGTCTCGTTTATATCTCTCATTTGAATGATCTTTGAGATATGCCGATATTTTAGCCATTTCAGCTAAGTTTGTTACTTTCAATGTCCATTCTTGGATTGTAGGCAAGTCTTCCTTCTTCCAATATTGCGCCACCAACAGTCTTGCTGCAGTTATCAGGTGCAGAATCAAATTGGTCTCTACCACTGTAAAGTCAGTACATATACCTAGTAAAAATAACTGAGGACTAAACTTTATCCTTCTTTTAAAAACATTTTGCATGACCCACCATATTTTTATCCAAAATGCCTTAACCTTTTGGCAGGTCCACCATATATGATAATATGTAGCATCGAGAGAACCACACCTCCAACATTTAGGCTGTACATTCGGATACATAGAAGCCAACTTTTTAGGATCTAAATGCCATCTATAGAACATCTTGTAAAAATTTTCTCTCAGATTTTGAGCTTGTGTAAATTTCACATTTCTTACCCAGATTCTTTCCCATGTATCCACCATATTTTTATCCAAAATGCCTTAACCTTTTGGCAGGTCCACCATATATGATAATATGTAGCATCGAGAGAACCACACCTCCAACATTTAGGCTGTACATTCGGATACATAGAAGCCAACTTTTTAGGATCTAAATGCCATCTATAGAAGATCTTGTAAAAATTTTCTCTCAGATTTTGAGCTTGTGTAAATTTCACATTTCTTACCCAGATTCTTTCCCATGTATCCAACATTATTGGTTCCTCAATATTTTGAGCCCATTTTATCATACAATCTTTAACTAATTCTGTTTCCGAATCCATCTGTATTAATACATTATATATCCTCTTTATATGCATTAAGCTTTGATCTCTTATTTGTTTAAACAGATTATCCTCAACTTGAATAAAACCAATTTTTTGATCTAATTTCCACCTAGCCTGTAATTGCCCATACTGGAACCATGTTTGAACTACCTTCTCCTCTTTTAACACCTCTAAAGATTTTAATTGTAATACCCCCCTTTCCGAGGTAAGAAGCTGTCTGTAAGTAATTCTGTCCTGTTTTTGTGCTGTATTCATATTTTCAATTGCGTGTCTAGGAATTGCCCACATGGGTATCTTGTCATTTAATTTATATTGGTATTTCTTCCAGACCCGCAATAAAGCATTTCTTAAAATATGACTTTTAAAGTTCTTATCCAATTTTTTGTTGAATAACAAGTAAGCATGCCAACCAAATACCAGATCGTGTCCCTCAATGTTCAATATTCTATCATTGGTTAAATGAATCCAATCACTAATTACAGATAATACCACTGCATCATAATATAGTTTTAAATTAGGTAGTTTCAATCCTCCTCTCTCACGTACATCTTGCATTATTTTCATCTTTACCCTCGGCTTCTTTCCTGCCCACACAAATTTGTTGATACCCTTCTGCCATTCTAAAAGGTTCGCATCTTTTTTAAGTATAGGTAACATTTGGAAGAGATATAAAAATTTTGGTAAAATGTTCATTTTCACTGCCGCTATCCTACCCAGCAAAGATAAGTGCAATTTCTCCCATTTTTTCATCTCTGTCTGTATGCTATGCCAAAGTGGTTCATAATTATGCTTATATAATTTCCCATTTGAAGTTAAAATGTTAACTCCAAGATATTTGACTTTTTTAACTACCTCACATCCTAGCATCACTCCTAATTCTTCCTTTTGTTTAATATTCATATTTATAGCTAATATTTTGGTTTTTCCTAAGTTTATTTTAAAGCCCGACACTTGACCATATTGATTAATCATATTCATTAAAACCATACTGGATTCCTGTGGTTGTTCCAATATTATGACCAAATCATCCGCAAAAGCGCGGACTCTATATTCTTGCTGCCTAATCTTGATCCCTTTTAAACCATCCAAGCCCCGTATTTTATTCAACAATACTTCCAAAGTTATAATAAACAATAATGGGGACAAAGGACAGCCCTGTCTTGTACCTTTTCCAATTTGAAAAGAGTCTGTTAGACTTCCATTGACTATGATTTGTGCTGTTTGCTGTTGGTATATTGCTTTAATTGACTGTAAAAAATTATCTCCTATCTGCATTTTTTGCAATATCTTCAACAGAAATTGCCAGTTAACTCGATCAAAGGCCTTCTCAGCATCCAAAAATATAAACGCAGCAGGGATCTGGTTGTTCTTTCCCAAATATTCTAATGCATTAATAATTAATCTGACATTACTTTTCATCTGTCTCCCTTGTATAAAACCTGTTTGGTCCGTATGTATCAATTGTTGAGTGACCAACATTAACCTATTTGCTAATATTTTAGTAAAAATTTTATAATCTACATTCAGTAATGAAATAGGTCTATAATTTTTGGGTTGAGTAGTATCTTGATCTTCTTTGGGTATCAAAGATATAAACGCTGTCTTCCAAGATGGAGGGACTTTACCTTCCGTTTGAATCATATTAAATAATTCTCTAAGAGGTTCTACCATTTCTAACTGTAAGTTTTTATAGTAAACCGCTGTCAAGCCATCTGTACCTGGTGCTTTCCCTGACTTTAATTGCTTAATTACCTGCAGGATTTCCCCCGAGGTTATTGGTTGATTCAATTTTTGCCTGTGTTCTTCTCTAACTGAAGGTATTTTCTCTTTGTCTAA
Organism: Thamnophis elegans; assembly: GCF_009769535.1. Taxonomy (NCBI): domain Eukaryota; kingdom Metazoa; phylum Chordata; class Lepidosauria; order Squamata; family Natricidae; genus Thamnophis; species Thamnophis elegans. The sequence goes on from NC_045547.1 coordinate 56,401,603, forward strand.
ATATTTGTCTATGTCTAAACCATTAATTTTATCCCCTTTATACAGTTCTGTAAAAAATTCCCAGAAAGCCTTTTGAATCTCTTCCTGTTGAAACACCTCCTTCCCTCTGTAAATCAGTTTAGATATATTTCGAGTTTTCCTTTTTTTCCTAATCTGATAAGCTAACCATCTGCCAGGTTTGTTTGCATTACAAAAAGTATTGTGTTTTGCATATAATAGATTAGTAGCTACCTGGTCAGAGATCAACATGTCAAATTGAGATTTTAATATGTTAATAGCTTCCTTAACCTTTGTATCGTCTGGGTTCATTGTTAACTCCAGCTCTTTTCTCTTAATTTCCTCTTCCAGTTCTGTTCGTTTTAACCCTTGCTTATTTCTATGTGTTTTATTTATATTCATCAGAACTCCTCTCATACGCTTTGCTTGCGTCCCATACAAATTCCATAGATGTACCCTTATTCATATTCAAAACAAAATATTCAGATAGTAATTTTTTACAATCATTAATATACTTTTCATATCTAAATAAGTTTTCATTCAATCTCCAAGACCTCCTTGCCTGCACTACCCTTCCCAACTCCATCCAAACTGGGTTATGGTCCGAAAGGATCCTAGCTGCAATCTTTGTTTTCTTGACCCTAGAAAGCAAATCATTAGTGGTTAGAATAAAATCAATCCTTGAGAGGGATTGATGCCTGTCCGAGAAGAAAGTGAAGTCACATTCCTCTGCATTTCTTTCTCGCCAAATATCTCTCAATTCAAAATCATCCATAATGTCAAAGAAAGATTTGGGTAACTTTGCTCGCATCTTGGTATTTAGGCGGGAAATCTTCTTATCTCTCTTAGTGTCTATCACTCCATTCCAGTCACCCAATAGTATACAGGAACTATAGTCCCACTGTACTAATTTAGCGTGAAGATTTCTATAGAATCTACCTTGCTGTTGATTGGGAGCATAAATTCCCAAAAGTAATGTCTTTTTCCCTTCTAAGATTAAGTCTAAAGCAATATATCTTCCGAAGGGATCTGCTTCTATTAATTCAGCTTTCATATCTTTTCTTAAGTATACAACTATACCATTCTTCTTTTCCATAGCAGAAGCTGCAAAATGTTGACCAAGTTTTGAGTTGATCAAATATTTTTGATCAGTTGACTTGATATGAGTTTCTTGCAAACAAATTACATCGTTCTTAAACTGTTTGAGATAATGAAATATTTTCTTCCTCTTCTGTGGAGAGTTCAGTCCGTTGACATTCCATGTTAAAATCTTAGTTGTCATCTTTGGTTGGTTGAAGCATTTTTAGAGCTTCCTGCACGGCCTGTTTAACCTTAGGTCTAGCTCCTCCCATTGCTTCCAGATTTATTGTTGTAGATCCTTGATCGATGGCCGATGATTGTTGATGCTGTTGCTTTTTAGCTTGTTTCTCCATACGTCTAGTAGTCATGCGGCTAGGTCTTGGTTCCATAGCACCTTGCACTTCTAGAGAGGAGAGATGCTCCATCTTGTCTGGTGGTTGTGTAGTTTGCTGTCTATCCTGTCCTTCTTGTGGTCTTTCTCTAGATCCAGATGGTGCAGGGTGTCCGGCCTTCAATATATTATAATAAAAATCTCGGGCTTTCCATACAGAGTTGAGACGGTACCTTTGCTTATCAAATGTAAATATGATGCCAAATGGTGCATCCCATCTATACTGTATCTGACGATTTCTGAGTTCTTCGACCAAAAAAGCGTAGTCTCTCCTGGCTCTTAACATTTGAGGTGGTATCTCTTTCAAAACAGCCAGGTCTTGACCGCCAATTTGAAGCTTAGTGTTATAAGATGCTTGCAGTACCATATTTCTAAACTCTCTTGTAGTAAAATATATAACGATGTCTCGAGGAAGCTGCTTCTGCTTTGCCAGCCAGGAGTTAACGCGGTAAGCTTTGTCAATTCGCCAGTCTTGATTGGTCCCTGGTCTTCCCATCAGGCGGTCAAAAGCTTCCGATAGGATCTGTTTCAGGTTCTCCTGTTTCTCCTCACGCAGCCCCCTTACTCTTAATGCGAACTCCATTTGTCGGTACTCTATCATAATAATTTCTTTTTCAGCATTTTCCACTTTTCACCACCTCTGTTTTCAATGTCAAGTTAGCATTGGCATCATTAAGAACCTCTAGAGTATCTTCCACTCCAGAAATATGTTCTGTTAATACAGTTACAAGACTCAGCATGTCGTCTCTAATTTTATCAACCTTAGCATCAAATTTCTCATACAGCTCCTGTTTAAGTCCTTTTATTTCACTTTTAATTTCTTCTTTCATTTCTTTTATTTCCTCTTTTCTCTCCTGCTTTACCACCTCTCTATTATCTCTAAACTTATCTTCCATTTTAATTGTCTGTGCATTAAGAGCCTCGCTTAGATTACTCAGGAAAAATTCTTTCGTTAACACATCCCCAGCAGGGGGTGTAGGAAGCGGAGGCTGCAGCTTTGTGCCAGGCACTGAGGATGTGCCCTTGGAAGTAGAGGGTGACGACTTCAAGTTAATATTTGGTTTTGAGGCCATTTCAAAATTTAACTGCCTGCAGTTAATAAAACTCTATTGCCTGAATATGCAGCTTTAAGTAAAGAGGCTTTTATTTTGAAGTTTAAGGCTTGGCAAAACTTTCAGTGAGTAAACATTGTAACAAGACCATTCAGCAGATTCATCACCATTTAACTTCCAAATAAGCAAGGTTAATGAAGGAGTAAAATTCTTCTATTGTGAAACCAAAACAAATGATAAGCAATCTCTTTTGTTTTGAATTCTTGTGAGGATTAGCAAAAAGTGTTCGTTATTACCGGAGAAACCAGCCTGCTCGGCGCCATTTTAAAAGCCTCTGAGTAAATAATTTTTCGGAGGAAAAAAAGGAAAAGAAGCTAAGATGTTGATAAGCAATTATTGTCCACAGTAAACGGATTCAGCTCGTGATAAGAATAAAACAAACAAAACTTGGAGCAGAGTGGGAGAGACGTACTTTGTCCTGCACAAGGCAGTTTGAAGTTCCCAGCACGGACAGCCGTTCTGCCTTGGGCTAGCCCCCCTTTCCTTGCAAGCACAAAAGCTGCAAAAATCGAAGAGCATTTGCCAGCAAAACAGTTTCTTCTTTCCTTCTTGCCTGAAGGATAAGAAACCTGATAAGACGTCAGATGGAAGATCCTCTAAACAGGTACGTAGCCAGGAATTCGGAGGCAGCTGATTTTTTGCTGCCCCCACCAGTAGGCTCCTCCCAGGAAGTCCTCTTTGCCGCCTTCTTGACGCGTCACGGCCCATTCTACATGAAGTGCCACCACTACTAAAGCGTGGGCCACTCATTCGAGATCTGCAGGGCTGCCACATGGACTTCCCCTTCTCCTTTTGTCCACCATTATAGACTAGAAAGATATGCCTTGGGAGAAGACGCTTTTGGTAGGGTGTTACAACAAATCCATTCAGGGCAAGGGGCTTTGCTCCGGACATTGACCCTCCCTTGAGGACAGGACAGGCTTTGGTATGTCCCATGCCTGGATGCTATCTCCACCAAATATGGAGAATGGGCATTGGTTCTTACCTGAGATGCCCATTCTTTGGGTGGTGGAGATAGCATTCAGTCCCACCCTGTATCCAGTCCGGACTGGGTTGATGAAGTGTAGCTACCTCTGAAGTTGAATTACTATAGAAACTGGAAGACAGCATATAATTGAAGGACATAGTCATTCCCATACAGGTCAGTCTACAGTTCCTCTTCGTCAAAAGCTGGAAGGAATCACTAGAGAAAGTATTTATGTCATTGCTGTAGACTCAGTCCCATTGGATACTGGATGGATTTAACCCATACCTGGATGCTATCTCCACTGCCCAGAGAACGGGTGTCTTGGGTAAGAACCAGCGCCCATTCTCAAAATCTTTTCCCAAAAGTAAGTTTGGAAATTGAGAAGAAGTTATCCTATATCATTAGATTAAAAAGATGAATGGCTATAGCACTCCCCTGTTTTTAAAAAAATACATTAACAGTAAGCAGTGTGGTGTCACTGTCACCTTATTCCAGATATTTTTTAGAAAAAAAGAATCAGCAAAGGATGCAAATCAAACTTGCTATTTGCATTGTATAATAATACGAGCTATTGTATTGTTTGCTGAAATGCTTCTGGACCTCATATTGTATTGAGATTGTAAACTTGTGTGACTTGTTTGCTTTCCATAAAGAAATAGTTTGTGAGAATGTCCATATCTGTCATATAGTTTGTGACTAGAGATCATTTTTCCCATAACAACCATTTTGTAAGTGTGCCCATTACATCCTCATTCCAAAATGTTATTAAAAACTTTCTGAAACATAACTGAATATTGTGTTTATGTATTTTCGGGAAGTGGTGTAAAAATGTAATTTCATTAGAAATTGGTGATCTTTTTCATTTATAGCATTTCACAGGATAAGTTAGCAAAAATTGTCTTATTTTGTAACTAAATTAAATCATATATATTAAAATGTGATATTCTATTTGTATTGATGTTATATCTGTTAATTTAAGTTGCCAACTGTGTTTATTTTTTATTTTTCGTGGACTTTACTTTTTTTAAACAAATTGTTTTAATGACCTAGAATCACTTATTTCAAATGAGTGGCCATATAAATCAAATGAATGAATAAACAAAACTTTCATATATAAATAAATTTAAGTTTGCACTACTAGATTCTTTTTCTCTGCTTATATACAAAATATCTTGCCACATGACTAATCATCTATGAAAATTACCCATTCAAAGTAAAAAAAAAAGGTGTAGTGTATTTGTAACATAATATGGAAATGCAATTAACCTGATCCTTAAAAAGAAATATGATTTTGAATCATTAATAACATTTTGAAAGCTTCTTTATAGTGTCCATTATGTGTTGTTATGCTCTTTGCATCTTTAAACATACCTTATTGAAGCTGAACATACATAGTGTTTTAAAATTAGAATAAAACAAATATTTATAGAAAACAGAGATCTAAGCTTAGAGTTAAAAATTGGAAATAAAATATTTATGATGGAATATATTGTTGCATGTGAAAGCAATAAGCAAAACCGTGGTTTTATAACAATACTTACCATGTTTTCATGATCTAAAAACTAAAAAGATCTAATGTAGTCAGATCAGAACAGTCCCCCAAGATTGTTGAAGAATGCTGATGTAGTTAATGTTTCCCCCTTCTCCTAATATGGAGAAATTCTATAATATTCTAGAAAAAATTCCTAACCTTAATGAGAGAATGCTATTAAGGAAAGGAGTACTGATTATCTTGTGGATTTTGCAGCTACCATAGAACTGAAAATGCAGTTCATTGTCTTTCATATTGTGAAGATGATTTTTTCAATTGAAAACCAATTAGCACTATGAGTGCAGTAATATGAGGATCTTACTTTGAAAATGATCATGAAATGCTGTTATCCATAATATTCATTCAGATTTGCTTGTTAGCAGTGCTGAATGAATTTGAATTACTTTTAAGGGTAGCAGTGGTATTTACAATAGCTCTTGCAAGTACACCATATAATATATATGGGCCAAAAAATAAATGATTATAATTTATGGTAGGATCAATAAGATATTCTCTTAAGAAAGAAAAAATAAGATGTTTTGATATATGTTGTTTTTGTAGTTAAACTTTTTGTAGTTTGTATACATTTTAGGTGATTATAAATAAATGATTATAATTTATGGTAGGATCAATAAGATATTCTCTTAAGAAAGAAAAAATAAGATGTTTTGATATATGTTGTTTTTGTAGTTAAACTTTTTGTAGTTTGTATACATTTTAGGTCACTTACATGTTACTTGCAAAATGTTAGGACTATGCATAAAGTTATAGCTAACTTCTACTTTTGTGAAAATTTTCTGATGGTTTATTGCCTATAACAAATAGGTTCTGTACAGTTTATATAAAAATACCTGGCATTCATTTTAAGTATTAGGTGATAGCTGCAGCTATGTTGGTAGGACATGGGATTGTAGTATTAGAGTGGATAGAACCACTTTGGAACAGAAAAATCCATTAGCTAGAAATGGTTTTAGAACAGTGGTTCTGAACCTGTGGGTCGGGACCCCTTTGGGGGTCGAACAACCATTTCACAAGGGTCGCCTAAGTCCATCGGAAAACACATATTTTCGATGGTCTTAGGAACCGAGGCACCAATGCTATGGTTGGGGGTCACCACAACATGAGGAACAGTATTAAAGGGTCGCGGCATTGGGAAGGTTGAGAACCACTGTTTTAGAAGATACTTTGTCATATCATCTGTGTTTAAGTGCAAAAATACCTGAACAGTATTAAAGGGCTGGTTGCTTTTTTACTGACTTGAAGGCCTGGATGCAAGGCTACCTAGTTACTTTGAATTATTGTACAGATAGTCCTTGACTTATGACCACAATTGAGCTCAAAATTTATGTTGCTATGTGAGAAATTTGTTAAGTGACTTTTGCCCCATTTTATGACTTTTCTTGCCACATTTGTTAGTGAATCATTGCAATTGTTAAATTAGTAACATGGTTATTAAATGAATCTTTCTTCCCAATTGACTTTGCATGTTGGACTGTTGCAAAAGGTGATCACTTGACCCTGGGACACTGCAACCATCATAAATATGAACCAGTAGTCCAAAGGTAAATCACGTGACCATGGTCATTAGTCACTTTTTTTTCAATGCTGTTGTAACTTTGAACAGTTGTAAATCGAGGACTACCTGTCTTTTATTGAGATTGGAAATGAACAGGCATTAACCTCTCCTTAGGTCCCTGTTCTGACCCCCTCCTCCGTCCAGTAACGAATGCCGAGACAAGCTTAACTGGGATGTACTTTAATAGCAAGAAACCAAAACCTCGGTGGCTGAAAGCCAAGCATAACAAACAGATAAGGACCTTGGCAGCAACTCAGACAAACCTTGGCAGCAATCCAGCCTGCCAAGGTGGTTACAAAAGTTCTCCAACTTTTAGTCAATGTGTGACTTCTGCAAAGAGGGGCGTGTGCACAAGTAGTCTTTTTATAGTCTGGAGAGGAGCCTAATGACCACCAGTTGAGTGCAATTGCCTCCTGTAACTGTGCAACTGTTCCTTACGCCTATTAGCTCTTCGATGCCGGGCATCCAGGAACAACTCACTACTGGATTCAGGCTCACTCTTCCTTGTCTCCTCCCCACTGGTCCAAGGCTCAGGCGCCTCCTGGTGGCCAACCAGCCTCTCTGTGCCCTGCTCGGAGTCGGAACCCTGTCCAGGCTCCTCCACATCCTCCAGAGCCGACTCATAGGGCCCCTCACTGTCGGAGTCTGGTGGCAGCTCCAACAGCTCCTGCTGGCCACAACAGGTCCCCAACTTTTGGTATGCAGAGGGAGACATCTGTATCTAAATGTATTTCTGAATGCAATGATCACACTGTTTAGCCCTCAAGTTACAAACATTTTTCCAACGTTACAACAGCACTGAAAAAAATGACTTATAACTGGTTTTCACGCTAATGATTGTTGTAGTTTCCCCATGATCATGTGATCAAAATTCAGCTGCTTGGCAATTGGCATGTATTTATGACAGTTGCATTGTTCCGGGGTCATGTGATTACCCTTTACAATTTTCCCAGCCAGCTTCCAACAAGCAAACTCAAGGAGGGAAGCCAGATTCACTTTCAGACTTCATGATTTACTTAACAGCTGCAGCATTTTGCTTAATATCTCTGGCAAAGATGATTGTAAAATGGGCAAAACTCACTTAATAACTGTCTGACTTAGCAATGGAAATTTTGGGCCCAGTTGTAGTCGAAAGTTGAGAATTGCCTATAATTATCAGAAATGTGTAAGTAAAAATGGATTTCAGCTAGACTTGAGAAATTCCATGTAGAAGGATATGCTTTATACTATTTAAAGCAGGTAGCAATTCAGTGCAGAGTAAACTTAAAAATAAAATAATGCAAGCATTGTTTTTATTGGGTATGCTTTGCTTTTTACGATAATTTTGTACAATTGTCAAGGTAGTAAACTCTATCCAGCACCAAGCTCTTGTAGGTGTATTTTATAAGGAAATACAAATAGATTGTAGGCAAATCCCAGTTTGCTTTTGTACTTGCAATGAGTTCCCTGGGAGAAGCAGCAATAGGAAGGAAAAACTGGAATAGTTTTGAAACTTGTTTTGTATGTATTGATAGTTAAAAGTATATTACTTTGATACTGCCTGTGCTTTATTATTAAATAATAATAGCAGTTGTCTGTAGCAATGACTTGGCAGTGAAGTTGGTGATTTAATTTTGAGCAGATATATGAATAGAAAGTATATGTGAGCACATATATATTTGTGTTTGTGAGTATGGGAATATGTGATATGTTATTTTAAGTTTGAAATTAAAGCAAACATTATTAAGCCAGGCCAGCAGATTTAGATAAAAACAAATAGAAATGAATGTGTGTGTATACCCTGGAAACCCAGAAGCAAATATTCAAATAATAGTTGGATAGAAGGAGAAACAAATAGACATCATATTCTCTGCCAAGGATGGCATAGATAAAAATTGTCCAGATTCCCTTGTAAACAATCAAGGAGGATATGGCTCAAGGATTCTATTGAACTGTTCCCACAAGGACATACATATTAAGCTTAGTCAAAAGTTAAACTACTGGACTACAAAGAACTTGCAAGCTGCATGGATAAAATAATCTTTCTAATGAAAAGTCTCAGGTTATCTAAAGACCTATGCTAAGTAACTCTTACCAGATAATACAAACACTAATGGAACACAGTGTAAGTAAATTATAACTGCACATCTAGTCAGTAGCATTGCTACTAATAGATCAGTTATGAATTGTATGATAACTTTGTGCAGATACTAAGACTTCAGTGGTTTGAGTTCCTAAACATTTGTGCCCCTCTCATTTCCATCTGAGAGGCAGAGATGGAAATATTCAATCTGCTAATTCAGGAAGATGATTGTGGGAGAGAGAGGGCTTAAATTATTGAGCTAATATGTAAGTTAAAAAGTAGAAGGCTAGAATATCTTTCTGCCTGACCTCTCTTTGAGTGAAAACAGCTCCAGAGAGAAGTTCCCATGGGGAACATTTGACTCTCAATGTGATGTTGGAATGAAAGGACTGAATGATACGAAGTAATCCTTTATTGGGATACTATTATTAGATTTTTCCTATGGCATTTCTCTTGGAATTAAATCAAAGGTTAATTTACAATGGCAAAGGCTGCAAAAAGGGAGGAGCCCTCCTGTTCTACCACCTCTTAGTATATTAGAAAACACAGTATCTACAGTAGTCCTTCAATTTTTTGGGGGTTCTATAATCTCTCTCAGGACCTGAAGTGGGCCCCTAAAATTAGAACCATCATTAAAATAGCATAAGAAAGAATGTTCTTCTGCATTGAAGCAGAAAGCTCAGACTGCCCCAGGAACTGTTGATACAGTTCTACAAAGGAATTATTGAGTCTTGTACTTCTATAACTGTCTCGTTTGATATAGCAACCAAACAGGACAGATACAGACCTCAACAGATACCGTAGTTAGTACTGCAGAAAAAAACAATTTCAATCAGTCTACCTTCCATTGAGGACGTGTATATTGGAGGGATCAGAAGGAAGGCTGAGAAAATACATACAAACCCATCATATCCTGAACATAAACTGTTTCAACTCCTCCCTTTGGGATGCCGCTACAGGGCATTGCATGCCAACTAGATATACTTTTTTCCTCTCATGCCACCATTCTACTGAAAATCTAATTCTCACAGTACTGTCTTATGTCTATTACTCTATTGTTTTGTTTGTTTGTATGTATGCATGTATGTATGCATGCATACATGTATATATAATATATATATTATATAATTATAACTAATCTCTCTCTCTCTCTCTCTCTCTCTCTCTCACACACACACACACACACACACACACGTAGATTTTCATGGGTATAGGTATGCAGGTCTTGGAGTTTTGGGGTCTTTTCCCATGTAACATTGACAATATATTGGCGATGTTTCGATGAGGTCACACTCGTCATCTTCAGGCTGGTGCCTTTGGCTTCTCGGATCACGCTTTGCTCGCACAAGCACGAAGCCAAAGGCACCAGTGTGAAGATGACGAGTGTGACCTCATCGAAACTTCGCCACGATACTGTCAATCTTACACAGGAAAAGACCCGAATACGCCAAGACCTGCATATGTGTGTGTGTGTATTGTATTTGTGCTGATAAATAAATAAAGGGAGACTAGTATAGATCTATTTCAAGCTATTTAACTCTCATCAGCTAGCCATACCCTTACTGGGATTCAAACCTGGGCATACATATTAGGCAGTTTTGTTAACCACTAAGCCACAAGGTTCTCCTCCTTTATCAGCTGAGCCAGGGAAATAGGTATGTATTTAGTGTCACAACCCCTGGTATGCCCAAATATGGGAGGAAGCCTACTGCTTCCTATCTCTGTCTATCGGCTAGTCACAAGAGACCATCCAGAGATCACACACACACACACACACACACACACACACATACACATGTGTACACACACACACACACACACACACACACACATAATTTGTTTTCGTACATTTTCATGGGTGTAGGTATGCTGATCTTGTTGTATTTGGGTCTTTTCCCATGTAAGATTGAGATTGTCTTGGCAACATTTTGGCGAGGTCTCGCCATCTTCAGGCTGGGTTTTGGGCTTAAAGCATGGTCAGAGCTGTCGTCTTTCTATAAATCTTTGTGTGTGTGTGTGTGTGTGTGTGGAGTGCTGGCTTTGTTTCAGTAAGTGGAATTATTGGTCATGTGGTTGTATCATGATTGGTAGATTGGTGCTGATTGGTGCTGGCTGTGTGTCCATTGTTGTTTCATGTTGTAACGGCCTGTAATGAGCCCCACCCACCACCCAGGGCGTTACAACATCATGATATAACTATACGACCAATCATTCCACTTACTGAAACAAAGGCAGCACTCCACACCCCCCACAAAGATTTATAGAAAGACAACAGCTCCGACCACACTTTAAGCCCAAAACCCAGCCTGAAGATGGCGAGTGAGACTTCACCGAAATATTGCCAAGACAATCTTGATCTTGCATGGGAAAAGAATACAACAAGACCAACACACACATATATATATGTGTGTGTGTGTGTGTGTGTGTGTATACATGTGTGTGTGTATGTATGTATATGTATACGTACATGTATATGTACACACACACACACACACACAGCTTATATATTGGAGACAAATTCCTTGGCCAAATAAAGCTGCTCCATCTATTCTATTCTATTCTATTCTATTCTATTCTATTCTATTCTATTCATAAAAATAAAAATCCCAATCAAGATAAAATTATAGCTAAATGATAGGGAGCGAATAGGATCTGCATTGGGGGGGGGGAGGTGGAAGTGCTTCCATTTAGGACCCCAAGTTTTTAAGTATTTTGCATATAGACCCTGCAGTGTATATGCAAACAGCTACTAGTCAACACTGATTCAAATGCACATCCCGCCAAATATTAGCATATAGCTTGCTGATAGTAATAAAGAAGCTAATGCAGTTGGCAATTAATTTTGTACACTAGTACAACAATTGTATGCCTCCAGTCAGTAGGAAAATATGCTGGGTTCTTAATTTGGTTGAAAAGGGTGGCTATCACTGGAGCCCACCATCGTTTTTTGTTTGCCGATAATAATATTGGGACAGGGAGATAAAATCTCCTTCTGGGGCTTTTCCAGGTTTTATTTCTGAAGTAAGAACATTGACCTTATTTATGGATACAGGAGGCCGGTAAAAAAGATCATTTCAACAGTAACTTGTCGTTGGAATTTCTAATGGATTCAGCATGAAAATACTATTGAAATACTTCTCCAAAGATTATGTAGGTACTTGGGAGATTGGTCCTAAAATTTTATCATTAAGACTGTCAACTAACTAACGTATTTTTCAGAGTATAAAACGCACCAAGATTTTGAAGAGGCAGATTAAAAAAAAAAGTGTTTGCACTCTGCAGACCTCCCAAAAACGGCCCATTTTTTGTGAAAACAGGCCAAATTTTTTTTCCAAAAAAAGGCATGAATAGCCTTTAGGAGGCTTGTAGAGTGCTCCTGGGGTTGGCCCCCTCCAAAATGAGCAAAAAGCGGCCTATTGTTTGCAAAAATGGGCCCATTTTTTAACAAAAAAAGGGCATGCATAGCCTTTAGAAAGCTTATAGAGTGCCCCTGGGGGCTTGGGGGGGGCAAGATTGAGCAAAAAAAACCCTGTCCATTTTTCATTCATTTCTGCCCTTCCCAGCCCCCAGGAGCATTCTGAAAGCCTCCTAAAGGCTATGCATGGCCATTTTGGTGAAGGAGGTGGGGTTTTAGGAGGCAAAAAATGCTGTACTCAGTGTATAAGACGCACCCAGATTTTCAGCCTCTTTTTTGAGGGAAAAGGGTGCGTCTTACACTCCGAAAAATATGGTAAGTCCCAAAAGCAAAAGGATTCTTGGGCATAAGAGCTGTAATTAAGCATCCTCACACATCTCTCATATCTTACCTCTTGATCAAGGATTTTGTAGCTCTTCGTTTGATTTAGAAATGATTGGACCATGACTGGTAAATTATTAAAATCAGAAGGCATTTGTCATGACAAAGAACCCAGATGATAAGTCTTGACGCTGAATAGGAGGCTCCAGAAGAACCTGTGAAATGTCAGCCTCTGGAGAGATTCAAAGCCAAGAATCAAACTTCTTTCAGAGATTGTGCTTTGGTTTAAATTCCTTGTCTCTTGACCTTGAGTAAATTGCTAATTTTCTCCCCTCCCTGTTGGTTTTAAAATATTGTATTTCAGTAATAGAAAGTAATTTAAAGTAATTTAAATGTATACAGATAGTCATAGGCAATTGTCACCATTGCAATCATATTTTAAGAGGTTTCTATACTTTTTTCTTCATTAATCATTAAGAAATTATTAATACATAATAAATAGGAGGAAAGTCATCTCAAGCTCAGTATCCGACACCCCAAGACATGTGCGAGTTTACCAAGACAAGTGAAGACTAGTTGGTGGTATTTGAGGATGTTTTATTTTGAATTATATCATCAACTAGACCAATGGTCTCCAAACTTGGCAACTTTAAGACCTGTGGACTTCAACTCCCAGAGTTCCTCAGCCAGTTGAAGTCCACAAGTCTTAAAGTTGCCAAGGTTGGAGACCACTGAACTAGACAGTTGAACTCAACTGGTGTAATTAAACTTTTTCCTCTCAAGATTCCTTCCCATTTTTAGGACCTTTTGTTTACATTGGTTATATTTATGAATATTTACCATATTAAAAATTAAAATTTATGCATTTGCTGCTGCTATTACTTCGCACAATTGTTTCATGGATTTTGATACTGTATTATTTTCAAGCTAGGCAGAGAGTTTTCAGCACCAGAATTGTGAGACATTCTAACGCAGTCTGCACCACTCCCAGAGCCCTGAAGGCATCCTTTGCTCCTTATCTTACCATTGTCTTTCCACTTTCCATCTCCACTCTGGCACTGAAAATTCTGCCAAATTGCAGACACGCTAAATCTCCATGTGCAGAATACCTTTACATCAATTCTCTGGAATAAATTACAAAGGAACCTTGTTAGCAATAAAGAAACTGTTCTAATGCCTGCTGATACCAGGTGCAAATCTATCCCTCTCAGCCACCTCCAAGGAAAAGTATGTATGACTTTGGTCTGGAGGACAGGTTCCTGTACCTCAGACTAATCCCTAAATCTAAATCTTGATCTGACACTATATTAAAGCAAAAAATTGCTGTCCTGCTTTCGGTTTCAATTATATACTTCCACATATAATTGCTATGGAAACTGTAGGGCCACAGATAGCATATATAGCAGTGATGGTGAATCTTTTTCTTATGGCGTGCCAAAATTGTGTGTCTGTATGCTGTCGTGCACGCACGCATGCCCACACCAGTTCATTCCTCCCTGTCCACCTGCACATATGCGCGCAAACCCTTCCCCCATGCATGTGCGTGCGACCCCTCCTCAGGCTCTGGAGACTTTCCTGAAGCCTGGGGAGGGCAAAAATGGCCTATGCCATATGCCATCACGGATATATAATGTTCATTTCAAATATATGGAAATATTTTGTAAAGAAACATTATTTAAATGGCTTTATTTCCACTGTTCCCCAGATTTTTTTTGGAACGGTACTCTGATATCAAATGCTAAAAAGAATTCATCTTTTCTCTTGAAATATACAATGAGTATATATTTTTATTAATCCTTAAATGAGACAAATACACTTTTATGAAAAATCCCCTTTAGTATTTCAGCTTTTTTATAAACAAACATCAACTTCCATTTTGAAAACAGTTTTTATAACCCATGAAGTCTCTGCCTCTTCATTAAGTCATGAACACTTTTTTCTAAGGGGATAGTTATAACTGTTCAGCATTACAACCAAGTTGTCCAAAATTAAAAAAGACGTTTCAAATAAATAATGTTAAAAATCTTGATCTTGATTTGTGTCCTTTTATGGTATTGAATCACATTTTTTAAAATTTTATTAGTAAATACCAACAGTAGACATCATCTTTATTTGGTAAAACAGGAGAGCTTCATGGCTGAATTAATGGTCTGCTGATTTGAGGATTAACATATTCCTAAAATTACACGTGTTGACAGTGCTGAGATAAACATAAGTCAGTGTGTCTCCCACTTTTAATTTGATATTGGTTGATACTATAAACGAAGCTTTAGTAAACAGGGCTGCAGTTTTCAAGCTGTTTTGATTAGTCTCAGGAAGCAAGAAGTTTCTTTTGTAAGGTGACATAGCCAAGTAATATTAACTTCTACTAGCTTTAGAGTAACTATTTTGAATTCAAAAATAAATAAATAGATATTTATTTTTACTGAGGGAAGAAATAAAGCAATCATTTTGGGTGTGAACTGATTGGTGGGAAGCAGAACCTACTGTTTTTACAGAAATTATAGAAGACATGCTAGCCTGTGAAGAAAATACATTTTATATTTCTAATCTCATGAGCTAGGCTGCAGCTTGGGAACTGTATGTAGCAGATAGGATCAGAGGCCCCTGCTAAGCTCAAAACTGGTCTTAACCAAAATTTGCTGATATGATAGTTATGCTAAGGACAATCCCTAAGAACCAGTACCATAAAACGTAATTTGTAAATAAGGGGAGGGGGCAATAGAATTTAAGTGGGAGATGTAATTAGAGGCAGTGAAAAATATATTCACTTTGGGGTTTCTGATAAGTTGTGATGGCCTGAGCCAATGAGGAAAAGGTGGGAGGTAAATTTGCAACAATGATAGGAAGACATAAAAAGTATAATGATGATTCAAGGTCTCTCCACTATACCTCTGTGTGCATGGTGCACCCTCTTTGCAAAATAGTAAATAAAATTACTATTGTTTTCTTTTGGGAATTTTGGCTGGTGGTGATTATTTCAAAGCTAGACAATGAATCCCACATCTATAAAGTTTCCACTAAATAGGAGAGAAGAAAATTGGAAGAGACCCAAATAGTATATTTGGGCATGTGCGAGGCGGGATGGCCGCCGGCTTTCTTCGCTCCGGTCTGTCTGAGCAGAAAACACCAGAGAAAGCTGGCAACTCAGCTTGGAGCCATGCGGGAAGGGGTCCCAGCAGCTGACCGCAATCCAAGGGACCTGAACAGGTGATATTCTGGAGGGTCGCCGCTGTTGGACGGCCTCTGGCCCATGCGGCCGCCCGGAAGAACTTTTACAACGCTCGGCAGCAAAAATGACGGCAATGGCGGCGCCGCGCTGAAGGCGCCGCTCCCTGCGTTTCATGGGCCTAGTCTTGTTTTTCTTTCTGACTGGGAGGAGCCCTGGAGCCTATCGGACTACTGGAATACTATTACTATCAAAGAGGAGGTGGGTGATTTGGAACGGCGCTGGACGAGGTCAGGCAGCCGGCCTGTTTACCGCTGCCGCGGCCTCCTTAGGCCCCCTTCCCTCTGTTTCGGCGGTTTACGTTGCTCAGCGTTCCTGGCATTCCCTGACATCTTCTGCCCTCGTGTTTGGGATTTTTAGACTGCGTTGGCCTGTACTAGAGAGGGGGTAGTCAGCTTGGTATGGTGCTGTATGAGATCAGGCAGCTGGCCTTGTTGCCGCTTCCATGGCCCTTCGGAAGCTCCCCCTCTTCCGTCCCACCTGACTTGGCCTTTCCCTGTGGTGCAGCCTCTCCTCTGTTTGCCCTCTGTTTGCCCTTACGCCTACAGGGCTTTTTGTCATCTGGCTTCCCTGCTCACGGCTGCTGGACTTTGGACATACGACCTGGCCTCATTTGGTGTGACCACTGCCGCCCGTTGATGCCCAGGGATGCCACCTCAGCCCCCTCAGACTTTTTTTGGACCCCTCTACTACTACACCATCTTACTACACAAGAGAGAGGGAAGACGAACTTTTCTCCCTCTGTACCTCCGCCAACTCCATCTGTCTGAAAGTTTGCGAATCCGCCTACAAACTTTGCACGAACTTTGGACACTAGTAACAGCTGCACAACTTTTCTGTATGGGGAGTGTATGTGGTATGTATGTGAATGAGTGATCCCACATTTTTTTAATTAACTTAATTTATTTTTCTCTATTTTATTATATTGCTGTATATTTTTAATATTGTGGGGTATGCATGTGGAGAATGTTTGGCCGGTATGTATGAGGGGATTGAGAGTGCGGCCTGGAGCCCCCTTCACTGAGTGCAGAAGCAGAAGTGGATGGGGGCCCGGATCCGCCTCTCATCCCAGAGCGCATGGTATGGATGGCCTGCCAAGGGGAACGAGGACCGTGGGAGGAGGGGAGATCTGTGGAGACGGTGGGCCGGAGCATTGCGGTCACGACTGGGAGAGGCAGGTATGGCGGGAGCTACAGGGCTAGCCATTACCGGGGAAGGAGGGTTCGCTACGTCGCAGCGATCCCTTATTCCGGCCCTGTAAGCTAATCTCTAGGACCAGGTGACAAGGGAAGTCAAGGCCCTGGTCTCAGGTTGCTGTTGCTAAATGCCAGGTCTGTGGTTCATAAAGCTCCCCTCATCCGGGACTTAATATTAGACGAGGGGGCAGACCTAGCATGTATTACCGAAACCTGGCTGGGCCATGAGGGAGGAGTCCCCCTCTCGGAAATGTGCCCAGAGGGTTTCGGGTGCTCCACCAACTGCGACACCAGAGAAAGGGGGTGGGGGAGTGGCAGTTATTATCTGAGAGTCATTAGTTCCTCGCAGGATCCCTGCTCTGGAGACTGTCGGGTGTGAGTCCCTCCTTGTGAAGTTGGACCTGGGGGGTCAAGTGGGCTTGTTTCTGACATACCTACCTCCTAGCTGCGTCACAACAGCCCTGCCTGCGCTCCTAGAGTCAGTAGCCAGACTGGTGGTTGAATTCCCCAGACTTATAGTACTGGAGGACTTCAATCTGCCATCTCTTGGTGAATGCTCTGATGGGGCCCAGGAGTTCATGGCTTCCATGGCAACCATGGACTTGACCTAGGTAATTCAGGGTCCAACTCATACGGCAGGACACACACTCGACCTTGTGTTTCTCTCGGGACAGTGGAGACATGATCTGGAATTAAAGGAGATTGAGATCTCACCCTTGTCATGGTCAGATCACTTCCTGTTGAGGCTGGATTTTCGGAAGCTGCTCCCCCACTGCAGGGAGGTGGAGCCGATTAAATGGTTCTGCCCCAGGCGCCTGATGGACCCATTGGGATTTCAGACAGAGCTTGGTGAGATACCGGACTCCCTTGCCCACAATCCGACTGAGTCCTTGGTCGCTGCTTGGAACATAGCGGCGGCTGAGGCACTGGATCAGATTGCGCCTTTGCAGCCTCTCCATGGCAGTGGATCCAGGAGAGCACCTTGGTTTACCGAGGACCTCCGGGAGATGAAGCGCCAAAAGAGACACCTAGAGCGACGCTGGAGGGCCAGTAACTCCGAATCCAACCGAACACTACTAAGAGCCTATATTAGGACTTATCTAGTGGCGATACGGGAGTCAAAACGTGCTCATTTTTCTGCTCTTATTGCGTCCGCAGAATCTTGCCCGGCTGCCCTGTTTAGGATAACCCGCTCCCTTCTGAACGGGAGGGACGCTGGGGAACCCTTACAGGGAAGAGCTGAGGAATTTGTTCAGTTTCTGTTGGACAAAGTCACTCAGATTTGGACAGACCTAGACTCCATTTGGACAGGGCCAGTAGAGATGCCGAGAGAGGGTCTTGATCAAGTTTTGTGGAGCGAGTTCCAGCTTGCCACTCCTGAGGAAGTGGACAAGGCCATGGGAGCGATGAGTGCCGCCACCTGTTTGCTGGACCCGTGCCCCTCCTGGTTGGTTTCGACCAGCAGGGAGGTGACCACTGTTCCTTCTAAGGTGCGCGCCTGCGCGGCCGCGCACATGAAAAGAAATCCCCGCGCAGCAGTTTCTAACTGCCGCGCAGAGATTTCTACCAAAGCAAACGTGGGGAAGTCCTTTGCAGGTGGCTAGAACTGGCTGCCCGCAAAGGACCTCCCCAGATTTGTTTTGATGAGCCGCCAGTCCTCTTGCTTCTTCTCCTTCACCGGCAAAGCTCCCGCTGGCGCCCCCGCCCATGGCAGTGTTGCCTCTCCCTCCACGCGGAGCACCTGAGCTGGCTCCCGTGTTATCCCTCCCCCTTCCTCCTCTGCCGTGCTTTTGAGGCCGCGGGAGCTAGTAGGAAAGCGGCGGAGGTGGAGGCGACGGCAGGGGTAACCCAGAGCCCAGCTGAGGTGCTCCGAGCGGAGGGGGAGGCACCACCGCCGCTGCCATGGGCGGGGGCGCCAGCGGGAGCTTTGCCGATGAAGGAGAAGAAGCTAGAGGACTGGCGGCTTTGAAATGCAACCCCCTGGTCCCACCGGCCGCGGATTTGATTCGGCGTAAGTGGGGGCCGAACACATGCTGAGCCGACTTTGCGCAGTGAGGCGGAGTAATTCAACCCCCCCCAAAGAACGTGTGTGTGTATGTGTGTGTGTGTGTGAGAGAGAGAGAGAGAGAGAGAGAGGGAGGGAGAGAATTGGATCAAAATTGGTGGCCAAAGGTGTGGAGGGAGGGAGGGAGGGAGGGAGGGAGGGAAGGAAGGAAGGGAGGGAGGGAGGAAGGAAGCCCTGCCCCCTGTGAAAAAAAACTGAAGATGGAGCAGTGAATGAATAAACCATAAAAGCAACAAACAGTTAATGCGTAAGTAAGCTGAGGAGCAAGTTCTCAACTAAGGAAGCAATATAAGAAAGAAATATTAAAAGCTCAATATGCCAAAACACTTATTTTAGTCTTCATTTAATTACTTGTATTGTAGTCTGATGTAACATCTTTTTAAAGTTAACGTTAGTTAGAAAAGATAGGGTACAAAACTTAAATAATAAAAAAATTGTACATTCATTTTGAAAAATAAATGCAATACTTGATTAATTTCATATCTTTATTTAAAATAGTTTTGGCATGGCATATGATTTTATTGACTCAGTTGGAAATGATGTGGATGTTGTATCTGATTCTGAGGTATATATATTCTTAAGTAACATAACATATAGCATATTGTCCAAACTTGCTAGACTATTTAATTGATCTTACTACTTTAAAGGGGGAGAGTTTCATGATAAATTATTTTATTACATTTATGTTGCATTTATATATTATATTTATTACATTTATATTCCACATTATATATTTGTTATTTTAGTGTATATTGTCAATTTCGATAGATATTATATTGATATATCAATACTGATTTTAATCATACTAAATAACAATTACTGCTATTATTTATCAGCATTACATATTTACAGTTTTTAATATTGAGTTAGTCGTATTTTAAAATAATAGCGTTATCTTTTAATAGGATAATTGGCAAAATCTAATTCACATGTGATGGGTTGCATTCCAAAGGAATGTGAGAGGACAGGTTGCCTGCGAAATTCCAGGACCCTATTGGTGCCATGTCTCTCTCTAGCCAGTCTAACAATCTAAAAGCTGAGCAGAGAGCCTTTTTTTTTTCAGGGTGAGCGGAAAAGTATAGTCTTTGAGTGGCACTTTTCATGCCTGGCATTCATCAGGCTGAAACCTCGCTAGCAATCGGCGCTTGACGCTTGGAATGTTGCGCAAATGTCCAGCAGACGTGACAGCAGTTCAAACTGTGGCTCTCTTAGGTGCTCAGGCATGAAACTGTGCCGCTCAAACACTATACTTTTCCGCTCACACTGAAAAAAAATTAGAGGGAACATTGGAGGTGACACGAGGCTGGATCCAGAGGATTGTGAACACCTCTCTTCGGGAGGGATCTTTTCCGCAGCCTTTGAAAGAGGCAGTGGTGAGACCCCCTCCTTAAGAAGCCTTCTCTGGACCCAGCTGTCCTTCAAAACTATCGTCCAGTCTCCAACCTCCCTTTTGTAGGGAAGGTTGTTGTGAAGGTGGTGGCCTTTCAACTCCGACGGACCTTGGATGAAGCAGATTATCTAGATCCCTTTCAGTCTGGTTTCAGGCCTGGTTACTGCACCGAAACCGTGTTGGTCGCGCTGACCGATGATCTCTGGCAAGCCAGGGATAGAGGCCATTCCTCTATCCTGCTGCTCCTTGACCTCTCAGTGGCTTTCGATACCATCGACCATGGTATCCTTCTACAACGGCTAGAAGAGGTGGGAGTGGGAGGCACCGTCTTGCGGTGGTTCTTCTCTTACCTCTCTGGCAGGTCGCAGTCGGTGTTGGTTGGAGGACAGCGGTCGACCCCTAGGCCCCTTAAATACGGGGTGCCGCAGGGTTCGGTCCTGTCCCCCCTCCTATTTAATATCTACATGAAGCCGCTGGGTAAGATCATTCGCCAGCACGGGATCAAATACCATCAGTATGTGGACGATACCCAGTTGTATCTGTCCGCCCCGTGCCAACTCAGTGAAACAGTTGAAGTGATGTGCCAGTGCCTGGAAGCTGTTAGGGTCTGGATGGGAATGAACAAGCTTGCACTCAACCTTGACAAGACCGAGTGGCTATGGATGCTGCCCCCTAAGGATAGTCCAGATGCTCCATTTCTAAGCCTGGGGGGTGAAATTTTATACCCCTCAGAGAGGGCCCGCAACTTGGGTGTCCTCCTGGACCCACAGCTGACATTAGAACATCATTTGTCAGCTGTGAGCAGGGGAGCTTTTGCCCAGGTTCGTCTGGTGCCAGTTGCGGCCCTACCTGGACCGGGGGGCACTTCAAATGGTCACTCATGCCCTCGTCACCTCAAGACTCGACTACTGCAAAGCACTCTACATGGGGCTGCCTCTGAAAAGCGTTCAGAGACTACAACTGGTCCAGAATGCAGCCGCGCGAGCGATAATTGGGTGTACCTAGATACACCCATGTTACACCCATCCTCCGCAAGCTGCACTGGCTCCCGATCGGTCTCCGAACGCACTTCAAGGTGCTGGTCATTACCTTTAAAGCCTTGTATGACTTAGGGCCTGGATATCTACGGGACCGTGTTCTGCCACATGCCTCCCAGCGACCTATGTGATCTCACAGAGTGGGCCTTCTCTGGGTGCCATCAACTAGACAATGTCATTTGGCAGCGCCTCGGGGGAGAGCCTTCTCTGTAGCTGCTCCGGCCCTATGGAACGATCTACCCCCAGAGATCTGGACCCTCCTCACTCTCGCGGCCTTCAAAAAATCTATTAAGACCTGGCTTTTCCAGCAGGCCTGGGGCTATTGACCTCTTGAATGAGGTGCAGCCCCACTATGGTTGAATGTGTTGTGTTTTTAACCTGCTTTGTTGTCTTACATTTTAAATTTTTTAGTACTTTTTAAATTGTCTTTTATGTAAGCCGCCCGGTGTCCTTCGGGATTGGGCGGCATGTAAGTTTATTAAACTTCAACTTAAACTTCAATTATATGTTAAGAATCAACATGCTTTTATTTGAAAAATACAAACACTTGTGTGAGAAGTAAGTGTCTGGTGTTAAATAATACAAAATGCCGTCCCATGAATTATTGCCAGGATTTCTTATTATTGTACACATATCACTGCATTCTGCATTGGGCTGCAACTATTCCTATTTTTATTTTCTAAAAAGCTTTACAATTGTTTAAAGCAGGCATGTTTCCTATTTTTATGAATGCTGTTTTGAAAAACAAGATGGTTCAAGATGTTTTGGCTATGTTTGTAATCTGAGAGTGTTCTGACATTGGTCATAGTGACTAGTTTTCATCTTTGATTACCTTTTTTTTGTTCTCTTCAGCACAACTTGAAGGGGCAAGCAAATCTGGATGAATAAATTAGTAAGGATTTGTGTACATTTTTGGATACATTCATTCTGATTCTATAGTAAAGGTAGGCATGAACATTACCAAGGTCAGCCCTTAATTTGAATTAATATGTAAAATGGAACAGCATTTTGTATAATACTGTATAAGTAGTATTGTGTAAGGAACTTGGACCATTGTGTATTCAACTTGAATCATTGTGTATTTAACTCAATTTTTGCTGTATTAGTCCATGTTCTTAAACTATGGATTGTCCTTAAACAGGGACTTTTTAACTCAGCTACTTACTGCATTTCACTATTTTTCTGATTGGAAAGGGAGCAGGTATTTGACTGAAACAGTGAATGAATAATGGTGATATATTGGAACGCAGAGCTATATGTGTTGCCTGACCTGGCTTGTGTTCTTTAAATTACAGGAACATTGCCATTTGATTTCTGTACATAGAATGAATGGAAAATAACTTTTCATGTTTTATCCAGTTTTTTGCACACCACAACACTCTTGGCTTGGCCCGGCCCTGGCCCATTCTTAACAATATTGGAAAATCATATAAGGGGTAAATTATAGAATATCATGCTAAGATTTCTGTAACAGAAGAATTCTGTTAAAAATATTTCAGTCACTCTTCATATGATATAGCCAAAATAGAATTTCTGAAGGATTTATACACAGTTCAGCTTTTAAGGTCAATCTTTGCATTTCTGAGATTTGAAGGGTGTTTCCTCCAGAGGTTTGATAAGGTTATGACAAAACTAGACACAGTCAGGACAAAAAATACAATTTAATGTATAATATTTACTTACAACATTGTATAATTACAGTCAGTCTTTATTCTTTGTGTATTAATTTCCTTTTCTGCAACATTAAAACCACAATTCTGCAGCACTTTTGCAAAAGTTCTGGGTCTACAATAGAGCTTTCTGTGAGTCCAGATTAAATATGAAGGCTCCCTATTTATACATTTTGCATTATGAATGCAAGGTTCTCATAAAGGCAATCATTTGTGGTAATTTTAGGAATCTTGTTAAACTGAATTCTTAAGGCAATTTACTCATTGTTGTCTGGGTTTATTTCTATCTTTCTGAAGTTCTAAAATTTTATTGAAATATAAGAATTGTACACAAAGCATTATATTTAGAAGCAATGCAACTCCATGATTTCTTACTTTGAAACAGATTAATGCAGTGTTTCAGCAGAGGTCTCCATGATTATGAATTTTCTATGAGATACAAATACATACTCTTAATGAAATTATAGATAGATTATTTCTCTATTTAGAAAATGTTTTTTTTAAATTTACACCAAGGTTTATCAAAGATTATCTACTTATTTATTGGATTGCATGGAGATGTTCTTTAATATAATTCACTATTACTTCATTTGTATTCTCTGTGTCTACCTTTATCTGTAGCCTTTGGGAATTTTGCTGCCAGCCACAAAAGACAACCACCATGTTACATTGTACAGTATAGATATAGTAAATTTTGGTCTTGCTTTCCATTGATCTGAATTGCCATGTGGGAATCATATTCAGTTGATTTTTATTTCCGGAGTCAGAAAGTCTGTTTTACTATCTTTAGGGCTTTCAGCAGTTATTCTCTATGGGCTATCAAATACAGCACATGAAAGAAAAGGTTCAAAGGCTGGTGGGGAAGTCTGAAGTCTGAAATGTTTACTTAACATTGCATTTCTTTTCCCTTTTTAAAAAAAATATTGTTTTCAAAAAAAAAATTCCAGACTTGCGAAATAGCAGGAAGACTTAATACATTTATACTTTCTATGCTACTGTCAATGCTATATATGCGCTCTCTTGCATTCTCTCTTGTGTTCTCCCTCCCTCCCTCTCAGTTGTCTGGAATTTATCCAGACAACTGAGAGAGCAGTTGATAGCGCAGCAGCTTGTTTGAATTTGTTTTGCCATATACTTGGATTAACATGTTTGGAATTAGTTTTATGTGTATTCATATTATTATTAGATTTATTTCTGTTCTAGATGTTTTAATTAAATGTATATCTAGTAGAGTTCGTAAAATAGATTTATTAAAGCTTGATTCTCAGAATGATATTAAATTGTTGTTCCTAATAATAAAACAGATGGAACCAATATTGTAGTATATTCATTTATAGTCTCTTAACCAAATTCAAAAATAGAATTATATTTTCAGTGTTCTTTTTATGCAAATTCTGATTTCACTCATCAATAAAGTCAGGATAGAAAGTGATATTATTTATTTTTCTAAATATTATTGAACTTAGAGTTGGCTTCCTGGCTTAGAAAATGTTAGATAATGATTAGGCAAATAAATTGAAGTTAATGTCTCTATTTGTGCATGTGTTCAGTGTCTGTGTGGTAGATAGGGCTGAGAGAGAATGATCTAGTGGCTTCATGCCTTAGGTGGAACTAGAACTCACAGTCTCCCAGTTTTTAGTCTGGTGCCTTACCCACCACACCAAATTAGCTCTCAATGTGTCTTCTCCATAGTTGGTGGAGATAGCATCCAGGAATGGGTTAACTCTGTCCAGCATCCAATTGGACTGAGCCTACAATCTGTGATGACATGCCTCCTCTGGTAACTCCTCCCAGCTGTTAGACTTAGTCTATCCTAGGACTGGACGTGTTAATTGTCCCTCCTCTAGATTAATTGTAGAAAATTCAAACTTACTTTAGCATTTGCAGGCTGCTTCATATTTTAACATCGAGGGGAGCAGCCTTCTGTTCCAGTGAGCGGGGCTTCCCCCATATCTCTGGGAAGCAGACAACAGTGCCTCAGTCAGCAGCCACTCCTCAACAGCACCATGAGGCTGATCCGGAGCACAGCAGTTTTGCTAGAACAATCAGTACTCTCCAAGAGGTCTCTGGAGTCTTGCCTACAAGTTTCCACTCTGCAGCCCAAACCCCAGGCCTCCATCAGGTTGCGACACCATATTTTGGGGTAGTGTGGTCACAAGCCCCATTTTGAATAGGCACAAAGAGCGGAGGCTGCCATTTTGAATCATCAAATTTCCTGCACAGCAAGGAAGACAGGTGAGAACTTGATGGAAGGCCTTGCCTCGCCCCAACTCCACTGAGCCATCAATTAAGTCTGCAATCCATGGAGGCCCTGTCTCCAGGCAAGTCAGCCATGTGGTGAACTGCAATGGCGACATTCATGACAGGAGACTCAGCATTGGTGACTGAAACCCCTTGCAGCTCTTCCTCTCAAAGCAGGCCATCTACAGGGTCCTTGGGACCGCGGCCTGCTTGCCAGCAGGTGGCCCCAAAACCTGAAGCTAAGGGGCCCGCTTCAAAGGCCTCCAAAGCCACTCAATGGGTGGAAAGGCAACTTCAGAAGGCCCTGGACAGGGAGTTTGAGAAGGCCCAGAGAGAGGCAGCCAGATGGGCCTCGGAGTCAGCGCCATTGGAGCAGGGCAGCCCTCATCAATTTGCGGAGGCTCAGGGATCTTACCTTAGCCCACAGCGGGCCGATCTATCTCCTGACAGTGAGGAGGAGCTTCCTTCCCTGGCCCTATCTGATCCTCCAGAGGAACCTGGGGTCTTCTCTGATATTTCCCCAAGTAGGGATGTATCAATGGGTTACAAAAGCCCCTCCCCAAGGAGCTTCCTGCTCATATGAGCTACAGGTTCCAGACATCAGCAATCATCAGATTCCAATCCACCCCCAGATATGGCAGCCATTATTTCCCAGACTATCAGGCAGGGAATAGAGGCTGGGCTTCAGCATAGGGCCAGCCCTGGGTCATTTGAGAGACATAGGTCCAGGGATTAGAGAGAGCCATGGTGTTCTCAGGAGACCCGTCCATCTGAGATCACCATCCTTCCATTTCCCCTAGTCAGACCTCCCTATCTGGGTAGAAAGAGGAACCCCACAGGGATTCTGACTTGTCTGAGGGCGAGGGTTTGGTCCCTGACCAACTGGCGTTTGTGGGTCTCTTTAAGGCATCCTTGTTCCGTTCCCTCCTCTTTAACACCAGGAAAGTGGCCAATATGGGAACTTCCCAACCTAGACAGGAAATCTCAGCTGGGGAGGAGGAACAAACTGACCCTCTATTTTCCAAACCAGCTGTGGAAAAAGAGGTGGTTCCATCCCCCAAATTATTCTTAGATGTTGTCCAGCGATAGTTTGTTTCCCCGGGATGTCGTCCTTTCCTTAACAATCAGGACAAATGTTTTTACAACATTGGTCCAGATTTAGCCAAGGCTCTTGAGGTTCCCACTGTGGATGCACCTGTCGCAGCCCTGTCATCAGCAATAGTGATTATGGGCTCCCCTGAGGAAGCCCTCTGCCCTGAGGACAAGAGATCAGACCCTGGTCAAGTGCTAACAGGCTGCCACCTGGGCGATGAGGTCCTCCACAGCGTCATCTTTCTTTACCAGAGCTTCCTTGCTCTGGTTGAAACAACTGCAGGGTAGAATTCCCCTAATTGATTCCAGAGCCCATCAAGAAATTAATAAATTAAAGGCATCTATGGAGTTTTCAGTGGAACACAGCTCAGTTTGCGTCCAAGTGTATCACCTTGGCGGTAGCAACCAGGCGCCTCCTTTGGCTTAAACCATGGCAGGCGAACTCCAGGCATAAGTGGAGACTTCCCCCTTTGCGAGCAGTCAGCTCTTCAGGGCTCCTTTAGAACCCATCCTCGTCGAATCTAAGGACAAGTGCAAGGTTCTACCATCACTATAGATGGCCAGAGACTCACACTTCTCCTTACTATTAATGCTCATCCTTTCGGGGAGCGGAAGGGGGATTCAACCTCCTCATCCACAATGCCAATTTCCCCCAAGACAGTGTCAGCAGCATGATAGAACCAGCAGAAATGCCCATAGATTCCCACCCAAGAGATCTTTCAGCGGTGGGGCAGCTGGTCCCTTCCAGCAGTAAAAGTGACTGCCTGGAGAACCTTCCCATCAGGGGCCAATTGGCATTCTTTGCTGACCAATGGGAGGAGATAACGACTGATGCCTGGGTAAGGGAGATGGTGAAATTTGGGCTCTCCCTGGAGTTTCTCTCCAGTCCTCCGAGGTGCTTCATCAAGTGCCCCATCTCCCGAGACCGGGGCAAGAGTTTTCTCATAGAACAGGCTATCCAGCATCTCCTGGAGTGTTGAGCGGTCCAGCTTTTTCCGGAGGGACAAGGGCAGGAGTTTTTACTCTCTCTTGTTCATCATTCCAAAGGCCTCAGGCCTTTCTTGATTCTTGATCTCAAACACTTGATCCGCCATATTGTCTACCAGCGATTCAAGATGCATTTAATCCAAACAATTCTGGAAGGCATCCGATTTTCTTACATCAGTAGATCTGACGGAGGCCTACCTGCATGAGCCCATTCACCCCAGCAATAGACAGTTTCTCTGCTTCTCTTACTTGGGGAAACATTTCCAACACAGGGCCCTCCCCTTTGGTCTGTCCTCTGCCCCCAGGGTGTTTACCAAGCTGCTATCAGCTTTGGCAGCTTATCTCCGCTCCAACATCCTTCTTCAGTCCAGATCAGCAGTCCAAGCAACAAGAGATCTGAACCACTATCCAGATCCTGTGGGATCATGGGTTCTCAATAAACCTAGAGAAAAGCCACTTACACCCAATGATGCGTCTCCTTCATCTGGGGGCAATCATCGACACCACAGAAGGCATGGTTTATCTGTCACAAAAATGCCAGTGAAGTCTTCAGGACCTGGCAGAATGGGTGCGAAGCCAGAGGCGAGTTCAACTACTGTTTCTCTCCCAACTGTTCGGGAAGATGGTCTCCTGCTTCACACTAGTTCCCTGGGCTCAGCTACACAGCAGATGCCTCCAGTGGTTTCTTCTTCCATATCAGAGGGCCGACAGGAGCTGTTCAGCGATTACTGTGCAGGTACCACCAAGGATAACCAGATCTCGAGTGGTTAAAGGAATCGGACCGACTGGTATTGAAAACAGATGCCAGTCTTTTTGGCTGGGGGGCTCACATTCCCAGATGGCCCAGGGCCAGTGGTCCCAGTTGGACCTGAGCCACAACATAAATTGGCTAGGGCTTCAGGTGGTCCACCTGCTCCTCATCCACTTCTGGGACCTCGTAGCCGACAGACACTTCCTGGTCCTCACGGATAACATATCTGCAAAGGCCCACATCAATTTCCGGGGGGGGGGGCATGCTCCAAGTCCCTAATGCAGGAGGCCAAACAACTGGACTTCTGGGCGAGGAGCACCTACTGTTGATACAAGTGGAGCACATGTCCGGGGTGGCAAATTGCTCCCACATTGACCATGCAGAATGGTGCCTGCAGCCAAACCTGTTCAGGAATCTGACCCTTGGATTCAGCCTTTCGGTCCTCGACCTCTTCGCCACCCCAGACAACAGTTAACTGCCCAGATATTACACAAGGTACGCAGTCCTGGGCTTGGAGCAGACACACTTAATTGCCCATGGCCTCTGGGGCTGTTGTATGCCTTCCCCCCTCTTCCACTCATCCAGAGGGTCGTCAGAAAAATGCTATGGGAGGGGGTGGAACTCTTGCTCCTAGCACCACACTGGCCCAGGCAACCATGGTTCACCGATTTAATGAACCTGTCAGTGGCCCCTCCCTGTAGACTTTCGCCTTCCAAGGTTGTGCTCAGCCAGGAGTCACTCATCCACCCGGATCCTCAGTGGCTTCAGTTGACCGCCTGGAGATTGAGCGGAGAATCCTGAGCGCGGACAACTTTTCTCTGGCATCAATCAAGACCGTTCAGGCTTTGTGGCTGTCCTTGACCAACTGTATCTATGACGCTTCATGGAAGGTCTTCGTCTGCTGGTGCTCAAGTAAGAACATCATCCCCACAGCTCCTTCCATACCTAGTATCCTGGAATTTCTCAACAGGGACTGGACAATGGGTTGGCTCCTAACTCCCTTGGGAGACAGGTAGCGACCCTATCATCGGTCTTGAATTGTGGGTCCTCTGTTTCTTTTGACAACTACTCCCTGGTTCGATGATTTCTCAGGGGCGCTACTAACTTCAGGCCCCTGGTAATCCATAGGTATCCAACTTGGGACTTGGCCAAAGTATTGGACGCCCTTACCAGGCCTCATTGGAGCCCTTGAGGTCCATCTACTTGTGCTATCTTTCTCCCAAGTCTCCTGGTGGCCATAACATCGGCCAGGTGGGTGTCCGAGCTTGTGGCCCTGTCCATGAGGCAGGACCTCTGTGTATTCCATTCGGACAGGCTGGTGCTAAGGCTAGATCTGTCCTTTGTCCCGGAAGTGAACACCAGTTTTCATAGGGCTCGAGAGCTGGTATTACCAAACTTCTATCCCTCACCAGCTCTTCAGTTGGAATGTAAGTAGTGCACGTTAGATGTTCACAGAGCCCTCCGTATTTACATCAGGAGGACTTATGATCTAAGACCTTCAGAGGCCTTGTTCATTTCCTTCCAACCAGCCACAATGGGAAACAGGGCTACTTCATCTTCCCTGGGTTGTTGGATTAGAGTCTACATTGCAAAATCCTACAAAGTGCAGCCATTATCTACGCCAAGACACATCATGGCTAATTCCATAGAAGTGCGGCCATGACTGCAGCTGGGCAACGCCTTAATTGAGGAGATCTGTTGGGCCGCCACTTAAACCTCTCCATCTCTAATTATTGACTATCACAAATTAGACAAATATGCATTTGTGGATGCCATTTTCGGCAGGAGGGTCCTTCAACAGGTGCACACAGATCAGGGGGTCTTGGCCCAGACAATGGCCCACCCGTAAGGGCAAGCCAGGCTTTGGTATGTCCCATTCCTGGATGCTATCTCCACCAACTATGGAGAATGGGCATTGGTCTTACTGATATGCCCATTCTCTTAGCGGTGGCAATAGCATCCAGCCCACCCTACTTGGTGTCCGGCCCTAGACTAATGAGAGGCATGGTCAATTAACACGTCTTTCTACAGAGTCACCTTCATCAAAAGCTGGGAGGAACTACCAGAGGAGGCATGCCATCACAGATTGTAGACTCAGTCCAATTGGATGCTGGACGGAGTTAACCCATTCCTGGATACTATCTCCATCACAAAGAGAACGGGTATATCAGATAAGACCAACACCCATTTTATTCATAATAAGTATGTATATTTTCAATGTTCCAAGAAAGTATGGCTACAAATACGGATTTTAGGGGTAAGTAAAGTTCACGTAATGTCTTCAATTTACGTTACTCAAGGTAGAAGGCTGACAAACGTTTGAAAAGGAAAGGCTTTCTTTCACTTGTTTTAGCGAAAAAGAATTTTGTTACTCGTGCTTTGTTCAATAGTGCAAAGTCTAAGCGAAACCAAATACATTGCAGTTGGAACATGGTTATATAATTGGGCCTTGTTGTATAGAGAGTTTGACATCTACAAAGTGAGATTTTTCTTTTTGTTCACCGTTCTTAACTTCAAAAATACTTTATGTGCGGGAATATAATGTGTACTTTAACAGCAATTGTTTCAATTGGTTTTAATTTTACTTGTGTATTTAGAAATCTCTATAGATTTGTTATGGTAGATCAATTTTAGAACATCTAATTTTTACTGCATTTTATCATAATGTACTTTGAGTATAAATAAACTGCTATGCTAAACCTAATAGCAATTAAACTGGAAGTGTTTTTGTTTCATCACTGTGAACTTCGCAAGAATGTTTCCATGACAACCTCCATTCTAGTTAAGGCAACCAGAGGTGATCAACAGTTTATATTTTTTTCTTCACACAAGAATGGAATTTGTGTTGACAGTTTTGGCCTTTAATGGCACTTTTGTACTGTGTGAAAGTATTTGTTTACTAGATCATATGCTGTTAACTGTCAGACTGAGATAGAAAGACTGCCTTTGATAAAAGACTTGCATTTTATTTTTTAAGTCTGTGAAGCTTTTCTGCTTTAATTATCTACATCAGTATAAAAGTCTCTATTCA
This sequence comes from Thamnophis elegans, assembly GCF_009769535.1. Classification (NCBI taxonomy): domain Eukaryota; kingdom Metazoa; phylum Chordata; class Lepidosauria; order Squamata; family Natricidae; genus Thamnophis; species Thamnophis elegans. The sequence continues at coordinate 56,432,744 of NC_045547.1, forward strand.
CTTTTCAGCTTAGAGTTAGATGTAGGAGACACAAGCATTCATAATGAGATAATTTTGTATTGGATATTGTTTCAAATAACTATCTCAGGTTTGAAAAACAATGCAGTCTATAAAGTCTTAAGGGCTAAAAGGATTTTTTTTGTTGTGAGAGCTATTAAAACTTCCTCTCTAGTGAAGTTTCCTGGCAGCAGCATTGTTATTTAGATACCAGGATGGGTTCTCCTCCTTTTTTCCTTAAGCTTTTAACTAATAGCAATAATTAATCCTTTTTTTCCTTTACGCTTTCCTTTTATTTTTGTTTAACTTCTCTTTGTTGTGTTTTTGCCTGTGAGAAGACTACATGAAAAAGAAGGGCCACAGACCTATACTTGGATCACATTATGGGTTTAAATAATGCTAGACAACTGTGGCCTGTTGGCTCATAGTTTCAGAGATATTTCCTTACATAAACAGAAACAGAATGATCACAAGCAGACAAAAAAGCAGTGGGAGCAAGAGCAACTTCTGACTTCTTGCTGGCTTCCCCATGGAGTTTCCTTGTGGGAATCTGGCAGAGAGTCAGAAATCATCTTTTCTTCCTAGCAGGAGAGTCGGGCCTCAGGTAATCCTGAGGATGCAGATAAACCTCCAAGTGCTTCAATGATCCCCCAAAACGGGTGTCAAACTCAAGTGCTTAAATCTGGCCCATGGGGCCAGCCTGGAAATATCAAAGGACTAGCCTGTGATGCCTCTGCAGGCCCAAATGGGCCATGGGGGGGTGGGCATCAGTTTAGGGCTTCAGCCGATAGAGTGCTGCAGGAGGCAAATGGGCAATGGGGGGATATGTGAGCTCTCCTGTGACCCATTTTTGGCCAGCAGAGTGCTGCAAGAGGCTGTGGAGGCTGCAAATGGGCCACGGGAGGTGCACACAGTCTCCCCATGACCCGTTTTGGCCGGCAGAAGCACTGCGGACCTCTCCTTTGAAATTTCCAGGCCAGCTCTATGCAGGAGGCAGAATGCTGCAGGAGGCATAGCCACCCTGCAGCCCATTTCGACCAGCAGAGTGGTGCAGGAGGCAGCACCTTCTTCACCTTCTCTTTAGCAGCATCTGCTAAGTAGAACTAGGTACCCTCCAAGATCTGATGGCTGTTGTTCAGAAGAGCCAAAAACTTCTGGGTCTTCACAAAGGTATTTGATGGGAATTAGCCACCTTGTATCACTGAGTTTGTCATCTTTTATCATAATCTTTTACCTGTGATTGATATCATTGTAATTTTTTTGATTGTTGTGAGCCACCCAGGGTCATTGATGTGGCTCACAACAAATCTTGTGTCTTAGTCACCAAACAGTTCCCATTTGTTGACTTATAGTGGCTATTCCAGTTCATAAATTCTTATAGACACTCCACCCAATGGCTTGGTCATTATATCTGCCAGATGACTTTCTGAAGAACAGGGAAGCAAGCTAATTAATTTACATTTGATGGCTTCTCTTACATTACAATATTTAATATTTACATGCTTACTTCTATTTTTTACTCTGTCACCTGTTGCCATTTTAATGCAAGCAGCATTATCCTCAAACACTGCTATAGCATCATTTACCTTTATGTTTAAATCTTTTAACATACCAAGGTACCTCTGAACAAAGTTCAGACAGAGCAATACATTCTGCCTCTGCTACAGTTGTTTGTTTTCTGGACTTCCAACCAATTAAAGCCCCTCAAAATAATACCACAATCTCACAACTGGACTTTCTGGTTTCTCCTATGCGCTGCTTGGAGAATCCAAGCATAGGTTAACTTCTGTCCAATTGCCTAGAGACTGAGTTTAAAAGCTTTGGCCACGTCTCCTCTGCTTGACTGCTTCCAGTTTTTCTACTCCATCTGAGCTTAGCAGACGTGAGGCAAATCTCTTCAGCAGAGTTGGGCCCTTGGATAGCAGCTTTCCTATCTTGAATTCTCCAACCTTAGTAATTAAATTGCAGAAGTGTCAGGAGAGGCAGCTCAGCCACCATTTGGCTTCCCGAGCCCTTCCCAATTCCGGCATGCGCGCTGGTTGCCTGGCTTGCTCGCACCAGCCTACCAACCTGAAGATTCAGACAGCAGATGTGTGACCTATTGGTCAGGCATGCTTAGAAAGGGAGCTTGGCACGGATTCAAGCAGGGCAGGCTGGCAGTGACACCTTGGAGCCTCAAAATTGCTGCGGCCAGGCTGAAGTCATCTTAAAAGCTTCCCCTTTCCTGCTGCAACACATGAGGAGACAGAGTGGATTTCAACTCCCGGAGTCACTGTCCGAGAACCTGGTCACACTCCGGGCATATCAGAAGAACTGCAGGTGCCGTAAAACTATGTTGGATGGTTTGCGCCAAGATCTGGTAACTTTTTGCAGGTGGTGAGTGTGTTTACCCCCTGCCATTAAGGGCCCTTGGGCTAGGCCTCACTAATCTAGATCAGGGCAGCCACATGGAAGAGCAACTAGGCCCTACTGTTATTTCAAAATGGTAGACCGCACTAATAAGGGGCTAGTTCTTCCAGCATTCGCCCCAAGGAAGCTAAATCAACCAGGAGGACTTCCAGGGCAGCTAGATCTCAGGGTTCCTCATCTAGGAAGGAGTCCACTGCCTCAGACAGAGAGTCACAATGCTGCCAAAGGGCGTTGGAGAAATGGTTCACCAAGACCCAGTGGGCCTCAATTGTGGCTATGGAAGAAATTGAGGCTTCTCTTCCCTTGCAATTAACACCTCCTCCTCAGCCAGCCTCCGCTCCTCAATCGAGAGAGGAGAGACAATGGGATTAGTCATCAGAAGGCACCATTAACTCTCCTTCACTATAGGCTGCCTGCTTTGAGGAAGAATTTGCCCCCTTTGATTGCTTAGCATCAACAAGTGTTATCGTGCAGCTTAAACTCCCCTGCCTGCTGGGGAAAGTGCATCCGGTCTTTCACAGCAGCTTGTTAAAGCTGGCAGTATGCTTCCGGCTCAGGGCAGTAGATTCGGCAGCCCCAAAACCATTTGTAATACAGGGAAAGATACACTATGAGGTCAAGCGGATTTTATATTCAAGACTATACAAGCTGAGGTTGCAGTATTTAATACAATGGAAAGGGTACCCACTATCAGAAGCTACCTAGGTCAAGAGTTGGGATGTGAAAGTGGATAGGTTGCTTAAGCAATGTCATGAGAAATACTCCCAGAAGCCCAAAGGACTACCAGGTGGAGGTAGTGGGAGGGTCAGATTGAGTCCTAAGTAACTTCTTTGTGATTTTTCTTTTTCTCTTGCAGGAAGTTCTTTTCCCTTAAGGGGGGCTGCCTGTCAACTCTGAAGCCATTTTGAAGGGTTATGGACAGGGGAATAGAGATAGCTGGAGTTTTGTAGCCAAACCAAAATAGTTTCTGCTGTGAACCAAGGACATTCCCACAGGTGGTTGAGGAGAGGAGGAGTGAAGTTTCCAAGCAACTGGATAGCACCTTGATTGGACCATGTGATTGATTGTTTGGGAAAGGGGGAACAACTTTCATTTTTAATTAGGTGAAAACCGTGGGAACCTTTAGAGTCAGTTTTCAACAGCCTGTGCCAATATGATACATCCAATAAACTTGTTCTTTGAGGAAACTGCTTGCCTCAGAGTTGTGCTTGTTATAGATGTATTACTTGGAACCCTGACAAATTATTTAGATCACGGATGTCAAACTCACCACATCACATGACATTTTCCATGAATCGTTATTCATGACATTTTTCCCATTTGTGGAGGATGGCCTGTGCGTGGTGCATCTGGGCTGTGGGCTGCCAGTTTGGCACCTCTGATTTAGATGAAGGGATAGAAGGAGGATTCATCAAATTTGCAGACAAGAGCAGCTGAAGGGAATAGGCAACACTTTAGAAAATTTTTGTCAGACTTGACTAAATCCTATCCAACAAAATGCACTTCAGTGATGGGGAAAATAATGTTTTACACTTAGATAAGAAAAACCAAATGGATAGGTTTAGAATAGGCTGTAAATGGTTCAGATCCAGTAACTCTGTGAGGGATTTAGGAGTCCTAATGAACAACCACTAAAATATGAGCCGCCAGTGTGCTGTAGCTGTCAAAAAAGCCAGTGTACCCCCAGGCCGCATTAAAAGAAGGATAGCATCAAAGTCATGTGAAGTGTTAGTACTAATTTATACTGTTTTGGCAAAACCACACTTGGAATACTGCATCCAGTTTTGGTCACCACAATATAAAAAAGACTCTAGAAAGAGTCCACAGAAGAATAGTAAAGATGATTAAGGGATTGGAAGCTAAAATGTATGTTGAAAGGTTACAGAAATTAGGCATGTCTAGATTAATGAAGTGAAGGACATGTTAGCAGTCTTCCAAAATTTGAGAAGAGAGGGTCAACCCATTCTCCAAAGTACCTGAAGGCAAGACAAGAAATAACAGATGAAAATTTATTAAGGAGACATCCAACTTGGCACTAAGGAGAAATTTGCGAGAACAGTTAATAAGTAGAACGGCTTATCTCCATAAGTTGTGAGTGCTCCATGGCTGGAGAATTTTTAGCAGAGATTGAACAACCATTTGTCTGGAATTGTATATGGTCTCCTGCTTAGCAGAAGGTTGGACTCGAAGACCTTCAAAGGTCTTCCCGTCCAACTCTGTTATTCTGTATTAGGGAGCAGTTGTCCCCAATTAATGGACAGAAGATCAGCAAAGTCCCTGTGATTAAAAGTAGAACAGTGTCAAGAATGGTTATATAGAAATGGGAACAGAAGGAAAAAAAGTGAAAGAAATGAGAATAAAGGTAGAACACTGCAGGAACTGAAAATTTGAGTCTTCTAAGAAAAGGTATCAGGACATACACTAATATCCCAACCGACTCTCTAGAAGTTTAATGTAGGGAAATATGTGTAAGCTGTGTGAATAAGGGTGAAAAGAATTAAGTTGCATATCATGCCACAAAGTGTGTGGAGTTATCCTAGTGGAAAACATGAAAAAAGATTTGATGGTATAGTGCAGTGAAATAGGTATGCATGAGAAAAATATTTGTGAAGAATATTTGCTGCAAAAAACCAAAGATCTGAAAAATGTATTACATACTTTAATGAAAGTAGGCAGTGGTTAAAATGCGGAGAAAGTAAAAAAAAATGTTGGAATTTTTGGGACGAATCTGAATGAGGGAATGTTGAAAGGAGATTTATATGGAAATTATGGTGAAGAGTATTAAAGACTAGAATTAAAACAAATGTTATTCAAGAAATATGTTGTTCAAGAAAAAATGGTAAAGAAAATAATGAATGATATGAGGTATTAGAGTAAAATGCAGATTGTATAATTGGAAAAGTGTTAAGCCATGGATGTGATTAGCATATGGAATGCATTCCATGTGCAATTTCTTTACTATATGTGAAGTCTTCATCGGTAGCTAATGATTGGAAGAATGCTATTATTCCCCTACAAAAAAGGAAAAATAGCATACATAAATACAAAGCCCACAGGTCTAACTTTTGTCATTGAAAGATTTGAAATTGTGACAGAATTCCAGTTGAAAAGCTGCAGGAGAGGACAGTAACAATATTTGGGAAATGCATACTGAATTTTTTTCCCTTCGGGTCATTGCAATTGTATGAATGGAAGAAAGGCTCTTAATATCATTTGGTTAATGGAAAGCATATGATAGTGAATAAGATTGAATTGAGGAAAATTTTAAATGACATGAAATTGTTTTATAGATAGAAAAGTATGATGAAGCACATTGATTTTTTATTATAAACAAATTGTGTTGGTATAAACAATTTCACTTGCGCTCCTTTTCCTTTTTTTAAAAAAAATCCTGCCTTTATCTTTGGCTTGCTATTATTTTTACTATCTGTCTATGTTCTATCTGTATTTGTATTTACTCTGAAAGATATGATAGATTTGTATGTACAGTGTTAGGTTTGCAGCTCAGAATCTAAATAAACTCCAAAGAGTGTCTCAACACCAGGCTACTGAAATTCAGCTTTATTATTGATCCTCAATCTGCTGCCTCAAACGAAGCAAGGCAAAGAGAAAAAAAGGCACACACTAATTAATTTTCCCCTTTTTATAGTTTACATATAGTTCATGGTGTTTAGAAACAATTTCTTATCCACTAGTTTATGCAAAGCTCACGATTTCCCAGCGCTTAGAGACAACTAGGCAAGGAGGAATGGATATAAATTTTCTGGCATTTAGCCCAGAGCTTGATAGGGCCAGTTATCTTACAGCCAGTGGTTACAACAGACAGAATACACATTTTAAAGTTACAGCAACATTACTGCAAGGCTAAGCTTGGCATTCAGCCAGGAGCTATTTAACTGCAGGTGGTACATTTTAAGTTACAATGGAGCTCAGCTCAGCAAGAATAACAATAGTTGGGCTATACAGAAATAGTTACATTCTGTCCACGCTCTAGTCCAGAGGTTCTCAGACTACGGTTCATGGGCCCTTGGGCCGCATATGGCCTGCAGAAGCCATTAATTCGGCCTATGGAGGACTACGAGGCTGTCCCATCCACATCACCCCGCCCAGTTGCCGACCGCCACTCTTTGGCCAATAGCAGCACTTACCTTTGTGAGCCCCGTGGGCTGGAACTGGAAGGTATGGCCAACATTTTCGGCCTGAACAGTGCTGCTGGAAGTGGGGGGAGGTGAAAAATGGAGTGCATAAATGCCCCGGGAGGCCATCCAGAAGGCCTGTTTTTGTCCTCCCCTGCCTCCAGTAGCACTCTGCAGACCAAAAACGGCACAGAGGCCTCCCGAGGCATCCACATGCCTGATTTTTAACCTCCCCCGCCTCCAGAAGATAGACAGAAAAAGAGAGAGATAAACAGAGGGAAAGGAGAGAGAGAGAGGAGAGAGAGAGAGAGAGAGGGAGTTTTGTTGATCGTAAGCTCCTTGGAGCTGAAAAGAATTGCTGCAAAACTGCATTTCCTGAAGTAGACCACTAGACTCCTATACAACTGAAAACACAATCTAGTAAAAAGAAAAGTCAACCAAAAGAGCAACATGCAAACAAAAGCAAATAAAATACCCCCAGGATCAAAATAAATAAAAAGTTTAATTTGTGTGCCTTGTTTAATGGGCTGCTAAATTGGCCACACCCACCTAGTCACATGACCACCTAGTCAGATCCACCCAGTTACATGACCACCTACCCATCTGGCTCCCCAACAGTCTGAGGGACTGTGAATTGGCCCCCCGTTTAAAAAGTTTGAGGACCCCTGCTCTTATCATTTCATTTCAACAGTAATCATAGTTCGGACCAGACTTTAACTCACTAACTGATGCCGTTGTTCAGCAATTCATCAAATGACCAAATCCAATTTTATGACTATTTTTATTGTGGCCTTTAAGCAAATCATGTGATTGCTAAGTGAATCATTCAGTTGTTAAGCAATCCTGGTTTCCCAAATGAGTGTACTTGTTGGAAGGCAACCAGGAAGATTGCAAAGCGTGATCATTTTACTGCTAGATGTTGCAACTATCATAATTGTGACCCAATTGCCAAGCATTTGAGTTGTAATCATATGACTGCAGAGCTGATATGATGATTGTAACTTTGAGAACAGATCATAAATCATTTTTTCCAAGTCATTGTAACTTTGAACCATCATTAAATGAACAGTTGGGTATTTCTGTGTTGGTTAAAATGACTCTGGACATCAGTATATAATGAAACATTTTGCTCGGTAAAAGTTACTGTAGAAAATTTAAATGCCTATGTTGTTTGAGAAATGAAAACCTGTTCTTGCTGCCCTGTGAATATCAGATGAATGTTAAGTACTGTAATAATAGACAATTTGATAATCGCCAAACTGACATGTAGTGAAACAATGTTTATTGTTTGCTGTCTCAGTCTTCTCCATTAAATGTGTCATGAGAAATAATCAGGAGCAAGAATGCATGATAAAATGAGCTAAGAATTTTGGTTATAATGTACAGGTCGATCAGTGGGAAAGAATGTGGTGGTTAAAAGGATTAGAATTTACATTATCTTATAATTTAAAATTTATATAAAACAATACTATTCATGTTTTTCATCAGAGACAATATCTAAGATATATAAAAGTATTTCTAACAGTTGATAAACATGAAAAGTATGAAAAAACATTTTGTCTTTTCCCTCCTACTCTTTCATTATATGTTGGCTTTGTCATGGTGATACTATTACATGAGAATCATGAGAGACTGTATTTGAGATTATACACTTCACTAACTCTTCGCTACATTTTCACCACTTTAAAAGAAATTGTAGTCCACAGACAGTGATCCCAACAGAATCAGCATGTTTTCTTGCTCCAATAAATGTATAAAACAGTATAGAGACACTGAAATGCATATTATTATGATGATACAAAAATATGGGAGGAATTTGAAGAAAAGTGAAGTTGTTAGATGCTATTTTTATAACAATATTTTGTTCTTTTAAATGTATAAATATGCTTATATCCTTTACTTGGGATCTAAAAGCAGTTCTTGAGATTCAGTAGTAGTAGTAGTTAGTAGTTTATTGGTCTTGTATGCCGCCCACTCCCGAAGGACTCCGGGCGGCTTACAGTAAACAAGGGAAGGAGATAAATAGACAAAACAACACTTTAAAATACACAACATTCATAGATTACCGTGGGGCTGGGTACTTCAACAGCCCCCCGGCCTGCTGGAGTAGCCAGGACTTCGTGGCTTTGCAGAAGGCCGGGAGAGTAGTAAGGGTAGTAAGAGTAATAAGGATCCGGATCTCCACGGGGAGTTCGTTCCAAAGGGCTGGAGCTGCAACAGAGAAGGCTCTCCCCCGGGGATTCATGCAGTCAATGCTATGTGAATTCTCTGAATAAAGTTGTCTGCTATTGAACAAATTCTTGTTCAATTAAGCAGGTTTAGATCATGCTAATTATAATATTAAAATATTCTTGGCAGTATTTTTTTTTAAAAAAAATGCTTACTGCAGTGATGAGCTAGATGCTTCTAAAGGATCAGGATAAGGCCACAGTGCACTGTTTTGGAGTTGCCACACATGCGTAGGGGGAGTTGGATACAGATGGGTGTCAGGTGATGGGACTCATGCTAGGACAGGAGCCAGGAAGGCAAGCCAGCTGCAGTCGGTTCACAAGCTATCCAGGCCTGAAGAATACTTTCTGGAGCCAGCCAGAGAGCAACCGGCCTCGAAGAATGCTTGCTGGAGTCAGGCCAAGTAAGTACTTTCTGGAGCAGGCTAGGGAGCAATCAGGCTGCAGCAAGAGTACTTACTGGAGCCAACCAGGAGCAGGAGGGAGGAGTGTGCTGAGTCCCTATAGCCAACTGGCTAGCAGAAGCCAGTAATGCTGACTAGAAACCCTTTTATTGTATGGTTCACCTCATGCCCAGCTGAGACTCCAGTAAAGAGACCTGCTCTACTCACAATGTGGCCTCTTGTTCTCCTGTGCACCGCTTGGAGAGTCCAAGCAATGGGTTATTTCAGTCTGCTTGCCCTGGACTGAGAAGTCTTTTCCCTGGCCACGCCTCCTTGCATGGCTAGGTTCTCTAGAAAAAATTCTCAGTCCAGCCCGATCGGATTGAATTTCTGTAAGCTCCAGCTTTTGGGTTTTTTTCCATTTGGCTTGGACTCTCCAAACTGTTCTTTTCCCTTCTAAACTCTTCCTTTTATTTCTTCTTCCTTCACTTTTGGTTAGCAGCCTCTGGATTGCTGCATTTGAGCCGCTCAGAGGCCGGGAGGTAGGCGGATAGTAGGGGAGGGCTCTCCAGGGCCGCGTTGCCTCAGCCGGCTTCGGAGGCCTGCCGCTTGTCTTTTAAAAGCATGGCAATCAGCGACAAGGCTTCGAGGGAACGCAGCGACCTCTGCGTCTTCACTATTCCTTGTTTTACCAAAGTTTTTTCGCATTTCTGGCCTTAGCTTCATTTCAGCCTGCCGCGGAGGCGAGTGAGGCCAGCGGTTCAGCTGCACATGTGCCACGCTCGTCCTCCTTCCCCACGCTGTTGCGGTGGCCATTTTGGGAAGGGGCTTTTCGTGTCTTTTTAAGCCCAGGCCTACCGCCTCAGTGCCGCCTCATTGGGAGCCGCTATATGAACATGGCACAACTGTCCCTCTGCCATCCTCAACGCACACCAAGTGGTGCTAGTACCAGTGCCGCACGTGGCCTGCGCTCTGGCACAGGGAAGCACCCGGGGCCTGCATAATTACTCAGCCTAAAATATTTTTTCTTCGCAAGCGCTTGGGCACTCTGTCTTTCCTGATGGGTCTTGCAGTTTGCACTGCAGACCATTTAGCCTCCATTCCCTCTGCTCTTTCTGGCACTACCTCTCTGTTTTCTTCTCCCATATATGGAATATGTGTTTATGTACTTTTTTTCCACTTTGGATTCCTCAACTTATGTCCCCTTTTTTGTCTCCTCTGTTGCAGAGTAGCCAGTCAGAGCATCCAGTTCTCCTGCCACCTCACTTCACTTCTCTGATCTATCTGTGTCATCATTCACCATGGAACCCTCTACATCAGGTTCTTTCGCTGGTAGACAGGGTCCTGCACAGGTTCCTAGCGAGGTTCCCCCCTGCTAAGGATAGTGGTTCAGGCAGGGGTAGGGTGGTCAGCCAGGGTAAACACCCCAAGATCCCCTCTGTAGCTGAGGCTAAGGATGCTGAAAGGCACCAAACAGCCCTTGACAAGCAGTTTGAGAGAGCTAAGTGCCTGGCGGAGAAGGAAATCCCCCCATCCTCAACTCCCGGGGGATCCTTGGCCCTGCCCCCTCCCATGGAGGACCCGGCAGCCTTGTTAGCCGAGGAGGTGGAGTCTCAGGACTTGTCTCCTAACAGATCCTTGGCCCCATCCTCTCCAACTCCTTCTTGGTCTTATGACCAGGGATCTGCCCCTGTAGAGCCTTCTAGGCCTGATCTTCCTGAAGGTCTCTTTCCTCTTCAAGGGGAGTCTGCTGATCAGGAGCTTGACTCAGACCCTTAATCAGAGTTATCTCCTCACATGCAAGAGGTGGTGGCCCAGGCCATTGCAAAGGGCATTGAGGCTGCCATGTGGAAGCGTGACCTTCCATCCACCTCTCCAGGTTCTGCTCAGCCTGCCCAGGCTGGCCCTCCCCTGCCAAAGCGGGTGTGCCATCCCTCCCTTGAGTCCCCTGTGGTCAACGAGACCTCTGCCATTGAGGATCCTGACCAGGAGTTACATCAGATGTCGGATGATGACCTCCCTCCCGACGCCCCTCCTTCTTGGGCCTATTCAAGCCCAGCCTATTCAAATCGATCCTGCACAAGGTCAAGGCGGCTACCGGAGAGGGGGTTAAACCCAAGCCAGCCCAGCCCCCATCAGAGGCTGCTCTGGTCAACCCCAATGCTGCCATGTTCAAAGTTCCGCCTTCCCATCAGGAGTTGGTACTGGTCCTGGAACTTTTTCTAGCCCTTATACAACGTCAGTGGAACCAGCCAGCCACCTCATCCTTCCCCAGTGGGGTGGAAAAAAAGCTGTATACAATGGAACCCGCCCTGGAGGACCTCTTGGTCCTTCCAGAGGTGGATCCTCCTATCACAGCCCTCACTTCTAACACACCCCTCCCTGCGGACCTCTTGGAGGGCTTCAAGGCAGAGGACAAAAAGGCGGAGAAGGCCTGCCACAAGACTCATCTTGCGACGGCTTGGGCCATTATGGCGTCTTCCTCAGCCTCATTTTTTAATAGGGCTGTTGTGATCTGGCTGAGGGAGCTCCAGAACATGCTCCCGGCAGCAGACATTCGCCTTCACCAGGACGTGGCTAAGATAGTTGCGGCGGCCCAGTATGCCGCAGACACCTCCCTAAATGCCACCAAATTTGCGTCCAGGGCCTTGGCGTCGAATGTTACATCTCGCCACTTCATTTGGCTCTGCCACTGGCAGGCGGACCAAAAACACAAATGGAAGCTGGCAGCGACATCCTTCAAGGGAGCCAAACTGTTCGGGGAGGTTCTGGATCCCTTCCTTATAGAGTCAAAGGAGAAGAGGAAGGTCTTGCCTTCCACTTCCAAAAAGCATGACCGCAAGTCTGCCCCTTACCCTAGGAGGCAGCCCTTTCGTGCCTCCGAGCCCTCCACCTCATCCTCCTTTAACTCTCCCAACAGACTCTCAGGTCAGTCAAGGAACAGGACACAGAGAGGTCTTCCTTTCGGGACAGGGGGAGGAAACATAATGGGTTCCGGAAGTTCAACCTAGGTGGGGCCTCCAATAGGCCCTTCCGCAAGTCCAAGTGACTCCCCGATGTCGTCTCCCATAGGGGGTTGACTCCAGTTGTTTGCCTCCCATTGGGCCCAGAAGGCGGAAGACACCTGGGCCCTTCAGACCATCAGGGAGGGGCTCTCCCTGGAGTTCCTGTCTCCCCCGTCAGGAACTTTATCAGATGCCCCACTCCCTCCTGTCCCATGAAGAGGGAGCGGATGAACCAGGAGGTTCTCCACCTCCTGGAGATAAACGCAATAGAGCAGGTGCCCCCTGGGCAGGAGGGGAGGGGCTATTATTCCATCCTCTTCCTGGTGCCCAAGAACTCGGGGTGGAGAGTCATCTTTGACCTCAAGAACCTCAACTGGCACATAGCCTACTGGAGGTTCAAGATGCAATCCCTCCAGTCCATCCTGGTGGGGATCCGCCAGGGGGACCTCCTGACTTCTATCGATTTAAAGGAGGCATATCTTCATATTCCCATCTGCCTTCAGCACAGGAGGTTCCTGCACTTCTTCTTGCCGGTCGACATTTTCAATACAGAGCCCTTCCATTTGGCATGTCGTCAGCATCCAGGACCTTCACAAAAGTCCTGGCAGTGGTGGCTGCCCATCTTAGGCGCAGGCCCATACAACTTCAATGCTACCTGGACAACATCATCATTCAATCATCGTCCAGGCAGCAGGCTGTGCGGGACCTCCGCATTACCATGAGGAGCCATGGTTTTTCTCTCAATTTGGAGAAGAGTCACCTTACCCCTTCCACCAGAATCAACTACATGGGGGTGGTGATAGATACCATCTCATGCAGGGTGTTCCTATCCCAGGACAGGGTAGAGGCTCTAAGGTCCATGACACACAAAGTGCGAGGCAGGTCCCGGTGGTTCTCCTGTCGCAGTTGCTGGGGAAAATGATTTCGTGCCTGTTGTTTGTTCCCTGGACCTGACTCCACTCTAGGGCCCTGCAGTGGCGTCTCCTGCCCCACCAGAGAGCCAACAGGAGCAACTCGACCATTCTGATTCCCGTCCCTCCGGCTGTGAAGAGGTCCCTCCCATGGTGGATGTCGTCTGCAATCCTCAAGGACCACTTCTTCAAGGAGCCCGACAGACTGGTCGTCACGAGACGCCAGTCTCTCTGGCTGGGGAGCGCATCTGGGTCATCTTGTGGTCCAGGGCAAATGGTCTGCGTCAGAGTCTCGCTGCAGCATCAACCTTCTCGAACTGAGGGCGGCGAGATTGGCGCTTCATCATTTCCACCTGTCGATTCGCCACTGTCACATCCTCCTGATGATGGACAATATGGCAACAAAAGCGCACATCAACCGCCAGGGTGGCACCAGATCCAAGCAGCTGATGGCGGAGGCGGAGACCTTGGGCCGCTGGCCAGAGCGCCACCTGGAGTCCATCCGCTCCGATCACATATCAGGAGTAGACAACACTCAAGCGAACTGGCTCAGCAGGACCACCATAGACCCTGCCGAGTGGCAACTTCCATCGCCTGACCTGCAGGTTCGGCCTGCCACTGCTAGACCTCTTTGCCACCAAGGAGAACACACAACTGGAGAGGTTTTCCTCCTGATTTCCGGCCCCAGGAGCAGAAGGAACGGATGCTTTGCAGTGCCATTGGCCCTGGGGCCTCCTCTACGCATTCCCTCCTCTTCCTCTCTTACCGCAAGTCCTTTCCAAGATCATAGGAGGCGAAGGTGATACTCGTGGCTCCACACTGGCTCCGGAGATCGTGGTTTGCTGACCTGGTCAGCCTGTCGGTGTCCCCTCCATGGCGGATCTCTCCAGATCAGGTCTCCCTCAGCCAGGGGGCTTTTATCTATCCAGAGCCCCAGTGGCTCCAGTTGGCCATCTGGCACTTGAGGGGGACCTGTTAAGGAACGAGGGTTTGTCCGAGGAGGTAGTGCGCACCATACAAGCTGCTTGACGACCCTCCATGATGAGAATCTACGATGCCACATGGGCATCCTTCCCCAGATGGTGTGGGGACCTTCTCATTGATCCGGTTATTGCGCCCGTGTGCCGCGTGTTGGACTTCTTGCAAGGGGGTCTGGAGAAGGGTCTGTCCCTGAACACGCTGCGGCGCCAGGTGGCGGCTTTGTCCACTGTCTGGTCCGGGGATCCGTCCTTGTCTCTCAGCAAGATCTCCAGGGTACGCTGCTTCCTGAAGGGCACATCTAACCTTCGTCCTCCCACCATGCATCGATACCCTACCTGGCAGCTGTCCATGGTGCCTCAAGTGCTCACTTCTCCACCTTTCGAGCCACTGCGTTCCACCTCGCTACGGCATCTCACACTGAAGACGACCTTTCTGATAGCCATCACATCTGCCTGCTGTATCTCTGAGTTGGTGGCCCTGTCAGTCCGTCAGGATCTGTGCATTGTCCATCCCGACAGGGTCGTGTTACAGCTTGATCCTTCATTCCGAAGGTCAACACCTGGTTTCACAGGGCACAAGAAGTCATCTTGCCAAGTTTTTGCCCACACCCATCTCATGCGCGGGAGCACCCCTGGCATACACTGGATGTTCAGCGGGCCCTAAAGATCTATCTTCACCGGACCTAGGATTTCTGTCAGTCCTAGGCCTTATTTGTATCCTTCCAGCCCAGGTCCTTGGGCAAGAAGGTCACCTTGGCCACCATGGGCAGATGGTTGAGGGCGTGCATCGCCTCTGCCTATGAAAGTCAGTCTCGGGTGGTTCCGCGTAACATCACCGCCCACTCTACGAGGAGCGCGGCCATCTCGGCTGCCTGAGCCACCCAAGCTTCAATTGAAGAGATTGGTAGGGCGGCCACGTGGTCTTCACCTTCCCCATTCGTCAGACATTACAAACTGGACGTTTTTGCCTCGGCTGAGGAGGCCTTTGGCAGGAGGGTGCTCCAGGTGGTTGTTCCTGCGACTGACTCCTGGGACTCTATTTCTGCCCACCCAGATGTACAGTAACTTGGGTATTTCTCATTGCTTGGACTCTCCAAGCAGTGCATAGGAGAAAGACCATTGGCTTACCTGAAGGGTCCTTCTCTGTGCACTGCGGGAGAGTCCAACCCGCCCAGGTCCGTCCTGGGATACGTAATCCCCTTGTCACCTGAATTGGAGATTGGACTCATCTTGTTTCATCCTCATGGTCCAGACTCTTCTATTTTTTCTGGAGAACTTAGCCACGCAAGGAGGCGTGGCCAGGGAAAAGACTTCTCAGTCCAGGGCAAGCAGACTGAAATAACCCATTGCTTGGACTCTCCCGTGGTGCACAGAGAACGCCCCTTCAGGTAAGCCAATGATCTTTTTGCTGGCTCTGTTTGGAACTGTGACAAGTAGCCAGCATTATTCACTCTCTTTCTTCTGGCTTGAGCTGCTAGCTGCTTCCGGCCTGCTCGTAGGGAGTAGAGGATCATTGGCCGCTGCTTGCTGATTTTGGTTGGTTTTGTGGAATCAGCTGTTTTTCAGTTGGTTCAGTTGGGGCAGCTTGCTGATTCCAGAGCTAACCAGTGGGATGGCCAAAGAACCAGCAAAGGAGACTGAAATGGGACTGGTGGAGGGGACTGCATTGGAAGATCTGGCAGTGCAGGCTGCTGGAGAGTGGAGGAGAAATTCCACAGCTGCTGCTGGAACTGGGGCTGAACTACCAGGAGGTGGCCCTGACTATTGGTTGTCTGGTGTAGCCTCCTCAGGACAAGAGACCCACCACATCTGAGGACTACATAAGGCAGGAACCCCACAAGATTGGCTCTATTCGTATGACAGGTTGTTAGTCACATGAACTGCTATGCACACCTATACCCCAGCCAGTGGGCCATGGTGAATGTGGTGACAGTGGTCCTGGAAAGGAAAGTGGAAGACCGGATAATGGATTTGTACCATGGTTACACTCGGGAATTGGGAGATGTCAATCTGCTGCTGGAAGCTTTACAATGCCATTTTGAGGACGTGACCAGGACCCAGAGGGCTGCAGGGGAGCTGATGGCATTAAAGCAGGGGCCTTGACAGATGCTGGACTATATATAGGAGTTCTGCCAGCTTGCCGGCAAATTATTGACTGGAACAGTTTCTGGTTCATTGATTCAAAGTAGAGCTTGATCGAGGCCTATGGCACGCCTGTTCATACCTTGGACTGCCCCTTCAGCTAAATGAGTGGTATCGCGCGACCTCAGAGTTAGACACCAAGTTGAGGCAGTTCTGCCTCACGTGGGATCTGGGACCCAGGCCATGTAGGTTCCCTAAACAGTCTGAGAAGGAAGAAGGAAGATTCCTGCGAAGTCCAGGGCAGCCCTTCCAACCCGACCAGACGAGGGGGAAATGCTCACCAAGGCGGAGCATCTGCAGGTTCCAGATGACAGCAATGATTTGGGACCAAGATCCAATGGTGGGTGCCCCCATCTGGCCTTTTGTGATCTCAGTATGTCTCACAGCCCCTGAAAGGAAGGCTGGTGGAGTGTTTGAGGCATTCATTGACTCTGGGTGCACCCAATGTCTGATTAGCTTATCAGCAGTCAATGAGCTGGAAGTTAGGACACAGTAATTGGCCAAGCCACTGTGGTTTGAGCAGGTGCACGGATCCCTGATGGGGGGAGCCCCTGCCACCCACATCACAGAGCCCATAAGGTTGGAGATGACTATGCACTGGGAGGTGATCCACTTTGTGGTCGTACCAAAAATGACCAAAGCTTTGATCTTGGGCTTGGCCTGATTGGACAAATGGGGCCCAACTATATGGTGGGAAGATGGATACAGGAGGCTGAGGATAGGCCAGGGCCCTTCCCTCCACCACACGAACACGTCTGTAGGGAGACGACCTGCACTGGAGGGCCAGTGCATCGGAGAACTGGGAGCCCCCCCCTTTGGAGTACGATGATCTAGCAGATGTGTTCAGCAAAAAGGAGTGTGACATTCTGCCACCTCACCGGTTGATGGATTGTGCTATTGAGCACCTGTACAAGGGCATATTGGTCTACCTGGACGATACTTTAGTTTATACGGAGTCCATGGAGGAGCACATTCAACTGGTCTGACAGGTGTTGGAAAAATTATTTGTGGCACGTCTGTATGTAAAACTCTCAAAGTGTGAGTTTCATCGCATCCATTTGGACTATTTGGGTTACTGGATATCCGGGGGGATGCGGTGGGATGGAGATGGATCCTGCCAAGGTGAAAGGTGTCCTGCAAAGCTTCCTGGGGTTTGCAAACCTCTATAGGCAGTTTATACCCTTCTTTGCCTGAGTAGCTTTGCCGATCACCAACCTGATGAAAACCAAACCTGCCATGACCAAGTTCTGGCCCAATCAGCCCCTTCAGTGGACTAAGGAGTGTCAGCGGGCCTTTGAAATGCTGAAGGGCCTGTTTGCCCAGGATCCTCAAGCACCCCAATCCCGAGTGACTCTTTCTTACCCAAGTAGGGGGCAGCAATGTAGCTGTTGGGGCTGTCCTATTGCAGTGCAATGATAAAGGCGAGCTACAGCATTGTGCCTATACATCCCAAAAACTCACTGACGCAGAACAAGGGTGAGTGATTTGCAGAGAGGGAGGGAGAAAATACACATACTATTTTGTTAAGTATCGCATTTAAAAGTACAAAAAAGATGCAGGTAAAATGGGACTGATCAACTTCAAATATTTTTTAAACATAACACAAAAGTCCAACTATCTTTAACTTTTTTTCTTTATAAGTCATATGTTTGGCTATTTGTTAACTGAGAACCAGTTTGGTCTAATGGTTAAGGTAGGAAGCAGGAGATCATGAAATCTAGTCTGGCTGAGGCATGAAAAACCAGCTGTGTGACTTTGGACCAATCACTGTCTCTCAGCACAACTGACTTCACAGGGTCATTGTGAGAAAAATAGAAGGAAAGATTATTAAGTATGTTTGCTACCTTGAGTTATTTATAAAAAAATAAAGGAGGGATAAAAATCAAATAAATCAAGTTTAATTTTTTTATAACCTAAAATTATCGCTTCCAGATAATTAGCTATAAGCTTACGTACTTAGACACACATGCATACAGAAACACACACATTGTTTCCAAACAGTTAGCTGTCATATTTTAACAGAGTAACAGAATTGGGAGGGACCTTGAGGTCTTCTAGTTCAAGCCACTGCTCTGAAAGGAAGCAGTGAATAGTTGTCTAATGAATTTCAGATGAATAGTTGTCCAATCTCTTCTTAAAAACGTACAAGGATGGAACATTCACAACTTAGTTGTTCTACTGATTAATTGTTCTAACTGTAGTTATAAGTTGCTTATCTCCTTGATTAGTTTCCATCCATTGCTTTTGTCCTGCCTTCAGGTACTTCAGAGAATAGCTTGACATACTCTTTTTTATTTTATTAACAAACATGTAAAATACACACACACAAAACTTAGATGTACATCACATTTACACAATACAATACAAACAGGGGCTTCCTGTTCTTTCTAATAGCAATTATCAATCGATACTGCTCACCTTATATTATTTCCCCTTCTATTGTATTTCATTGGGATTTCACAATTCTTAACCCTCTTAGTTTACTCATAACTATTATTTTTTGAGTTTTGTTATATTCCTTCATTGATTCTTGTTTCTTTCCTCCATCCACCTATACCATTTATCCCATTTCTGGTAGAATTCTGATTCTACTTTTCTCTGGATTTCTTTAGTTAGTTTGTCCATTTCAGCACAATCCATAACCTTTCTTATTATTTCATCTTTGCTTGGAGTTAATTTGTTTTTCCATTTCTGGGCAAAGGCAATCCTTGCCACCGTAATTATCTGTAGTATTAAATACTGGATTTCTTTTTGTATTCACAGACATAATTACTAATTAAAAAAACTTCAGGTTTCCATTCTATTTTAACCCCTGTTATTGCCTCCAGCCAATTTTTGATCCTTTTCCAAAAAATTTTAGCCTCCTTTCTCACAGGTCCACAGTAAATGGTAATATGTTCCGTGTATTGATTCACATTTCCAACATTTTGGGGAGGTATTTGTTAATATTTTAGTTAACTTTGTTGATGCCAGGTGCCATCGCTAAAACATTTTGTACTGCTTTTCCTTGTATGCAAACCGATAATGTCATTTTTAAGTTTATTCCCCAAATTTTTTCCCATTTGTGTAATTCAATATTGAAAAATGGGCACAGAAAATTACAATTATGTTATTGCAGGGATGTGACTATCCAGCTAAAGTCATTTCTGTGACATTCTAAGACTTAGATGTCTGAGTGATATCACGATCTTTTTTTGATGGAAATTCCAGATTGGGTGATAAATCCATTTTCAGATACTGAGGAAGATGGGATAGTGGAGGAACAACTCATAGAGCTGCAAAATGACATTGAGCTGAAGCCAAAGTTTAAGAAATCGTTCCAAGAGTTTTGGCTACAGAAAGAAATTTCTGATCGCTATCCTGCACTATGGATAATGGTTAAGAAGCTCCTTGTTGTATTTCCAGCATCATATTTGGTGGAACTTGGCTTCAGTGTGGTCATCCAACTTCTCTCCAAGCAAAGAAATCGACTCCAGATTACCGAACGTGGTGATTTAAGATTCCTGCTAAGTGACTTAAAACTAGACATTGGGAAACTGGTATCTCTTCATCAAGCCCATCCATCACATTAAGAATTTACTGAACAGTGAAGTAGTATAGCGAATATCTTGGGTTGGAGTCAAACTAATTTTCAAGCATTCAGACCTGCCCATTAAGTAACAAAAGAAT
The DNA here is from genome assembly GCF_009769535.1 of Thamnophis elegans. Lineage (NCBI taxonomy): Eukaryota > Metazoa > Chordata > Lepidosauria > Squamata > Natricidae > Thamnophis > Thamnophis elegans. The sequence continues at coordinate 56,452,604 of NC_045547.1, forward strand.
GCATTCAAAATTCCAAATCAAATCAGTATAGCCAGATAAATTAGTTACTTTCCTTCAATAAATTATTGGGTTTCAACATTCATTCATTGCAGAGATTATGATTGAAGAGAGATCATCTGACATCACATTTGAATGCTCATAAAAGACATTTATATGTGTAATTTTGTCATTTGTTATATGGAATCATACTTTTAAAAAGCATTTTTTGCAATATTTTCTTTCGTTTAGATATTTTAATCTTGTTTTGTGAAAGTATATTTAAAAATAAAAGGCCCTTAATGTCATTCGTATTACTGCTACAACTGATAACCTTGTCATTGTAAACAACCTTTTGTAAAGCATAACTCAAAGGCAAATAATAGATAATATTGGATGGTGTTTGTAGCAGAGAGGAGGAAGGGCATAAGGAACAGAGATGGGGCTGAACTGTTAAATGTTGACAGCACTCTAAGGCAGATTCAGTATTGCCAGACCTGTAGCCATGGGAGAGGTGGAAGGTCACACTCTATTTCTCATAGTTATCAAGAATAAGTTGACAATTAGACTGTACTGGTATAGTTTAAATTGTTTGGTTAACTTTTTAATTGAATTTCAATCCTACTTGTTTTTAGTCTTTATGAAACTTATACAGTTATAGCATTAAAAAGAGAATAACATATTTGAGCTAGAATACAATGGTATTGGAGAATTGGACAACAAATCATTTGGATAGTTTGAAAGAAGTAAGAAAGAAATAAAGCTTTATCTCTAGTTTAACAGGATTTCTTTTCAAATATTTCAAATAACCAGTATGCATTTAATAAGAATAAAGCTCTAATTTGTGGAATATTGACATAAGCTTGAATTGTCTTAAAAATGTACAATGAAATTTATCAAACTTGTATTACATCAATAGCATTGATTTTTTGTCTTAAAATATAGAAAACTATAGTACACAAAAATACCGTATTTATCGGCGTATAACACGCAGTTTTAAAACTAAAATTGCAAGCTTAAACCCTGCCTGCGTGTTATACGCCGATACTGCGTGTTATACGCCGGGTCCCAAACTGCCTGCTCCAGCTGATTCACCGGCGCCCATGATACTCATAGAAGTGCAGCATCCATTTCATGGCAGCGTCGGCGGCTCTCCAGCTACCCTGCCTGATATAACCCCTACCTTGCAGCAGTGGCGGCAGCTCTCCAGCCACCTGCTGTTCGCTTTAACCCCATCATTGAACAAGCGGCGGCTGGAGAGCCGCCCGCTGCCTGATTTAACCCCATCCTAGCAGCAGCGGCTCGCAGCGGCCAGAGAGCCGCCCGCTGCCTGTATTTTTTCTCCATCATTGCGGGTGCTTACCTTCCCGCCCGCCTGCTCTCTGGTCCCAAGTGTACGCGCCGGCATTCTCCCAATCAGCTGTGAGTCCGCAGCCGCCCACGCTGCTGTTTTAAAGGCTGCTCCTCAGGACCCTCCGAGGCCACCGTACTTCTGACGAGTGACGTCCCTGACGTTACGCTGAGGACGTTACTCGTCAGCGCAATTAAAGAGTAACCTGAGTCTGCTAGCGACACAGGCCAGGTACTGTGGTGAAAACAAAAACATATAGAAATAGGGGTTTATGTGGGGGGGGGCTTGTTATGTGGCGCAGGGGGAAAGAGTATGTGATATGGGGGGTGGGGTTATATGGTACAGGTGGTATCAGGACTATGTGGTACAGGGGGATTAGGTTGTACAGGTGGATCTGGGGGGGGGATTAGGTGGTACAGGGGGATCAGAGGGGGGAAAATGATGTGACAGAAGAGGGTGGGGAAGTAATTCATGTTCTAATGTTATAAATTTTAATCCAACATTAAGTTCCGAGCTTCCAAGTCATTTATTTTTAATGAAAAAAATTTTTACTCAAATTTTTGTGTTAAAATGGGGGATGCGTGTTATACGCCGGTGCGTGTTATACGCCGATAAATACGGTACTTACTGTGGTAGCCTACCTTGTGATTGGGCTTTGAAATATATAGATTTCTTCTCTGAAGTTAATGGGACAGTTTAGAACAACTACAATTATTCTTATCTGTTAATTTTTGTTTTACGACATATGTATATGGTAAAAAATCAGTATTGCATATCAATAAACTGATTGATATATTGATATTTTAGATTCTTAAAAATATAAAGGTTGTGTTCATACAGCATGCTTAAGTAGATCACTTAAAAATTTAATGTCTGCATTGTAAAAATAGACTTTAATCATTTTAACATATAATTTTTATATATTATGTGTTATGTGAACTTTGCCCATTTCATTCATTTATGGTACATTGTTAAAACTCAGAAAATGGGTTGATTTAGTAACTATTCAAAATGCTGTGCAAATTTAATGAAACTTAATGTTCTTTATGTTTAATAGTTTCAGGGTTTTGAGCATTTTTTTTGTTTATTTTTTTACTATATGTGTAATCACCATTTAATGACCATAATTGGGACTTGGACATAAAACGTATGTAAGTGCATTAGGAAACCCCATCTCACCCACATTGCCAGATTTTCATTTGTTTTTGTAGAAGAAATTAAAAGCAGGTTACAGTGCCTTAATAGCAGTGAAGCATAAGAATCAGATACCGGGTTCATATTACCATATGTGGTGGACTTGCATAGAAGCTAAAAGATATTGGACTAAGATCCACATGTGGTTGGAGAAAATGACAAAAAATTGCATAGACTTTAAACCAGAGTCTTTTTTATTGGGAATTATACCAGAAATATACAACAAAGATTTGAAATATTTGATTGTAAATGTTTTAACAGCAGTTAGAATTGTATTTGCAAAAAATTGGAAAAATGAGAAAATACCAACGCAGGAGGAAATTATGCAAAAAAAAAAAAGGAATGTGCAGAAATGAGTAAATTGATATTTGAAATTAGAGAACAAGAAAATGAACAATTTTATAAGGTTTGGGATTTGTTTTATCAATGTTTAGACAAAAAATCATGGTAATGGAAAATATTGAAGAATTTTTTATATTTTAAGAATAATAGAATGATATATGCAATACTATAAGGGTTTAGCATTGTTAAACAGATTATAATGATGTAATGGAATGATGTTGTATGCATGAATCCATTATTAGAATATTCTATTTAAAATTAAGGAATAATTAGTTGAAGAATTGATATATAACAATAAAGTACTTATGTTTATCTAATGAACAATTTGTGATTTGATATATAAGTATAAGGCTGCCACAAAGAAGAGGGTCAATTTATTTCCCAAAGCATCAGAGGGCAGGAGAAGAAACAATGGATGGAAACTAATCAAGGAGAAAAGCAATCTGGAAAAGGAAAAACTTCTTAACATGAGGACAATTGACTGGTAGAACAGCTTGCCTTCAGAACATGTGGGTGCTTCATCGTGGAGGCTTTTAAGAAGAGTCTGGACTAGTCTGAAATGGTATAGGATCTCCTGCTTGAGCAGGGGCCTGGACTAGAAGACCTACAAGGTCCCTTACGGCTCTATTCTGATTCTGAAATGGACATCTGATTATTAGACAAACACTGAGGAAAGCTTTAATTTCACAATTAATTGTATATAATGTTCTATAAATAAATTAGGTTCAAAATTAGGATATTCTCAGAAGCTGATAAATATGAGCAAAAAATGAATAAATTAAAGTATTACTATGAATGGCATGGTATGAAATACTACATCACTTTAGGTGCAAACATTCCAATAATTTATAACTTTTGTTATTTTGAACGCACTGTTACACACATTGATTTATACTATTAAGTCATTTTTTAAAATAGTTTTTAAAAATTTTATTATATAAAGAAAGCAACAATTTCAATGTCTATTTAAACTGTGTTGTCTGGTTACAGTTTGAGCAATAGTCATAATAATGTTCATTAGTAGTGATTTAATAACTATTTTCTCAACATAATATACTTCATTGTTAATATTAAGTCATATTGATAATAAACATATAATCTACTGTGATCATTAAGTTAGCAGATGACACCACCGTATTGGGTCTTATTGCAGATGGAGAGAAACAGCATACAAGGGGGAGGTTCAAAAACTATCCACATGGTGCTTAAAAAACAGCCTGCACCTGAACATCAGTAAGACCAAGGAAATGGAGTTGGACTTCCGGAGGAAGAGAGAGGAACCTGCCCCACTTTACCTCAATGGGGGTTGGTTAGAGATTGTCTCCTCCTTTAAATTTCTGGTAGTCCATCTCAGTGAAGACCTTACCTGGAAAAACACCCTAACCCAGGTGGTCAGGAAGGCCCAACAGAGACTCCATTCCCTTAGGATCTTGCCTAAAAACAGGGTGAAACAACAACTGATGACTTCCTTTTACCGGTCCACAATAGAAAGCGTTGTCACTTATTGCATCACTTTATGGCATGCCGGTTTGACAGCCATGGATACAGAAGGTGGTGAGTTCAACACAAAACATTGTGGGATACCACTAGATGAGATCACTAGGGCTTACTGCCTTAGAAGAGTGAGGAAAATCCTCAGGGACCACTCACACCCTGGACAGCACTTCTTTACCCTCCTACTATTGGGAAGGAGATATAGAAGCATAGCCAACTGCACAAACAGGCTGAACAGTTTTTATCAGTGGGCTGTCAGACTCAATGCGAAATGACAACTATGGGGTACGATGGACTTGCAGGGCCGGCACAAGGTGTAACATGTCCACACTGGTGCAATAGGACTGGGTGTTTGTTAATATGATTTATTGGGTTAAGGATTTTCTGTTTTCACTATGTATTGTATTAGAGGTATGTGCACTGAGGGAGCTCAACCAACCTCATTATACATATGTTGTGCACTGACATATTATTGTTATTGTTGTTATTATTATTATTAAATCCTCGTGGTAAAATTAATCCTTCACTTACAATTTTGAATGTTCTAACTTCTGTTTGTGTTATTTAACCATAGATAAAATGAATCCCATGTTTCAAAATATTCCCTATCTTCCTTCTCTCTAATTTCAAGTGTTAATCTATCCAGTTCTGCACATTCTAGTATTTTTTTTAACTATCTTCTCATCTGTGGGGATCTCCAAACCTTTCTAATGTTGTGCAAATACAATTCTGGCCGCTGTTAACACATGTAATATTAAATACATAGTCCCTTTATTATATTTTTCTGGTATGATACCCAACATAAATATTTCTGGTTTTAAATCTACATGTTCTTTTTTCATTTTTTTCTATCCAAGTATGTATTTTTGTCCAATATCATTTTGGGCACGTCCACCACATGTGATAGTATGAACCTGGAGTCTGATTACACTTCCAACATTTAGCTGATATATCTTTATACATCTTGGCTAATCTTGCTAGTGGAAAGTGCCATCTGTAGAATATTTTATATACATTTTCTTTATATGCAGTAGACATTAATTTTAATTTCAATCCCGCAACTTTTGCCATTTATTCAATTTATAGAATAACCAAAGTTTTTAGCCCACACTATCAATCTTTTTCTTTTACTTGTTCTTCTTCCATTCTAATACTCAATAGGTAAGTGTAATTTTTTTTATTAATTTCTCATCAGTTCCTGTTAGAATCTGGTCCAATTCTGTTGGTTCTTTATAAAAATTATATAATTTAACATATTTTTCATATCTTAATTGTATTTGTACCTGCAGCCACTATGTTAAATTTATCCCTTGACTATTCAGTTCATGTTTACTTTTCCCCTTTCTCATTCAAAATATCTTTATATCTTATGATTTTTTCCATATCAGCATATTTGGATGTACCAATGCCTCCATCCTAGAGATGATTTATACTGTTAAGTCTTGATTTATATATAAAAGTACAGTTTCTTCCATAATGTGTGAATATTGTCAGGTTTGATTCGTGAGTCTCGAGCCAAATTTCAAAAGAAAATTAGTCATTTATTAGGAGCATTTATTTTGGCAATACCTTTTTGCAGTCAGATCTGAGCCTTATTTGAATTATAGCTGAACTTTACACCTGTTCCTTCCCTCCCCTCAGTCTGTGTCATAAATCACATTCCCCAATGAGGTACACCCCTCCCAAGTCTGCTGCAGTAATCTAAGATCCGACTCTAGCCGAAAGCATGTGTGGAATGCTCTCCCCTCCCCTTTCTCACCATGGCAACTTTATGAGTTGACAAATATATTCATTCCTTGCAATTTGGGATATAATAATGTTCATACCACAAGTTTAATCAAACTCGATGGAATTACAGTTCATCTTTATTTCTCCTTTCTTTGCACTCAAGTTTTGAAAATTTTCCTTATGATTCAGAAATGTTTTGTAATACAAAATGTAAACCTTGGATCATTGCAATGCTTTGGATTATAAAGAAAAAGGTGTTTTGGAGAGCTTGAAACTCTTTCAGAATCACATGAATATCCTGAGAAGGTGCAAGAGAAAAGCAGAAAATTTATTTTGTTTAAGGAGTTGCTGAAAGATACTATGTTTCATATAATCATACATAAATATGTATCATTATATGGAATGTAAGTAATGATTCTTATGGTACTAGTAAACACAATACATGTTTGTGACTCATTGTAGCAAGGAATAATTGTTCATTTGAAGAAATTGTGTTGCCTATCAAATGAATTGTCTATTTTGAAATGGTGTCTTCAGAATATAATATCAAATATTAATAAAATGAATAGAGAACTTTTAAATGCTTCATCCTGTTTTAAATATGATTTCAATCAACATTAAGATAGATTGATATAATACTTTGCATTTTAATGCATGCTTAGAGTACAAGTTTTTTCTTTATGCAATGATAAAGTATTTCTAGACAAAGTAGATTTGTGATTGTAAAATCTTTTGACAAGCACATTGGACTGTACAAAGAGCATCCAACTTGAGCTTGAGGCATATGTTGCTATCGTCTGCTAGCACAGTTTCAAAACAAGTTTGCTAATGGTTAGGTTCATATTTTTAAATTGCAGAAGTAAACATACAGTTGTATTTTGAAAAGTTATATAATGTAAAGCAATTTGTAAACAGTGTGCTATGGTCCATCCCACATGGCTTTTACATTGTTAGCTTAATCCTGGTTATGTGATGGAAATGATGCCAAATTCAAGCACAGACAATAAATGTAAATTCAAAAGAGTTTCAGCACAGAATAAATGCCTTTGTAGGTTGGGATTGGTATTCAAAACCAACCAAACAGTTCTGTTTTCAAATACAAACAGAAACATACAACACATTGAGAATTAGGTAGTAATCAAATTCAAATATTTGAGCAAAAATATTTCTTGAGATAGATATGTCCAGCTCGTTTAACATTTTAAATATTAAAAGCAGGATTCCAAACTGACTCTGTCAATGCGTAGTAATTAGTGAAGTGATTGCCATACATTTTATCAACAGTCTCAGAAATCAAATTCTGCATCAGTTTCTAACTTTCTTCCCCTTATACAAATGAAACGAAGAATAATAGAGTTGGAAGGGACCTTACAGGTCTTCTAGAGCGGGTGACCGACCCTACATCATTTCAGATAGATGGTTGTCCAGTCTCTTTTTGAAAATCTTCAGTGATGGAACACCCACCACTTCTGAAGGCAAATTATTCCATTGGTTAATTGTTCTTACTGTTAGGAAATTTCTCCTTAGTTCTAAATTGCTTCTCTTGGTTAGTTTCCAACTATTGTTTCTTGTGTTGCCTTTTGGTGCTTTGGAAAATAGTTTGACTCCCTCATCTTTGTAGGAGCCCCTCCATAGGGAAATGGAGCCTGTATATTGATGTTTCTGAAATTTAGATCCTCATCACATCTGTTTGCAGCTTCTGAAATACATATTTATAATTTTATTTCATGATTGTGTGGTGGTAAGCATTTAATTAGATCATCCATATACACAGAAATACAAAAAGTACCCTTATATATACTCTTCTTATACTGAAAGAGCTTGTACATCCAGTAAAGGTTATTGGTATGTGCAAGACTTGTTTAAAAGCTAAGCATAATTATTATGTATCAATAAAACATTAGAGTGCTTATAGAAAAAAACAATGAAGACATGGAAGATAGAACTGGTGGTTGAAAATGAAAAGAATAGGTGTGTCAACATTAGCAGAGGTAAATGTCTATGGAGATTCTCAATCATCCAGGTCATGCTTGTGTCACAGGTGCTTTTCAAAGGTAACTGGACTTTCTTAGTTTGTTTCCTTAAAGATATTTTGCTTCTTATCTAAGAAGCTTCTTCAATTTTGATTGAACAGTGGGGAATGGAAGGATTTATATTCTTTACAGTCATCTGGTTGTTAGCACTTTGATGATTGAAAGTTAATTTCCTCAGTACCTAGAAATATTAAATTTATGAGACCATAACAGCCTAATTTTACAAAAAAATACCTTGCTTGAAACTTCCTGTATTCTTATACGCTACCTTAATAATTCTTAGGTCCTTGTTTATAACTTGAATTACTATATTTTCAGCATCTAAGACTGAATCTAATTGTAGATTATCCACACAATAATAATCTAATTAAGTGGTGAAAGAAAATTGCACAATCTGACTACAAACATAGATATGACAAAATAGCAACAATGATGCATTGATAGAATTGTCAGTAAGAAAGACAAAAAAATTCTGGGAAGTGGACTGTTCTGACCCCCCTCGTCCCACACCAACAGACACTCCAAGCCAAAGATAAGTTACGGCATTTAATTAACAAATAGACAGATCCTTGGCAGCAAACCAGCACAGACAAGCTTGGGCAGCAATCCAGCACAGATAAGGCTTGGCAGCAATCCAGCCTGCCAAGCTCACATAATGTTCTCCGACATTAGTTCTTATGTTGACTTCTGCAAGAGGGGCATGTGCACAAGCAGTCCTTTTATAGTCTGGAGAGGAGCCTAATGACCACCAGCTGAGTGCAATTACCTCCTGTACTTGTGCAACTGTTCCTGACGCCTATTTGCTCTTCGGTGCCGGGCATCCAGGAACAACTCACTGCTGGCATCTGGCTCACTCTCCCTTGTCTCCTCCCCACTGGTCCAAGGCTCAGGCGTCTCCTGGTGGCCAACCAGCCTCTCTGCGCCCTGCTCGGAGTTGGCACCCTATCCAGGGTCCTCCACATCCTCCAGAGCCGACTCATAGGGCCCCTCACTGTCAGAGTCTGGTGGTAGCTCCAACGGCTCCTGCTGGGCCACAACAGTGGACCTAACAATACTTGGAGACAGCAGAATAGAAGCGAATGTACTGAAGAAAATCACTGGATAAAAATACATACAAATAGAAGTAGAATGTGCCAAAATGATAGCAAAGATAGTATCGATAACAATAGGCATCTAGTCCCCCCAAAAGTAGAGCACCACTTAAATAAAATAGGCATCGACTGTCATGTTCAGTCAATTGGAAAAAACAGCTTTACATGAAACAGCCTACGTATATCCTTTGACAATACCTTTAACATTGTCAAATGACATCTACCTATAACAAGTCACTGCAAAGCACTTGTTGGTGGGCCAGAATGGCAAATCGAGTCTAAAAAAACTGATTGACTGGGCGTCCTACCATAATATGGCTACTCCTTGACTTACAACCATTTGTTTAGTGACCGAAGTTACAACAGCACTGAAATCTTATAATTGTTGAAGCATCCCCCATAGACACGTGATCAAAATTCAGATCCAGGGTAATGTGATCACATTTTGCAACCTTCTGACAAGCAAAGTCAATGGGGAAGCCAGATTCGCTTAACAACCATTTTACTAACTTAACAACTGTAGAGATTCACTTAACAACTGTGGCAAGAAGATTGTAAAATGGGGACAAAACTCACTTAACAACTGTCTTGCTTAGAAAACAGAATTTTTGGCCTCAATTATGGTCGTAAGTCAAGGACTGCCTGTTAATAATAACTGAACTTTGTGAAATTTGGTTTTTTCTTGTCCCTTAAAGCAGTGATCTCCAACATTTCCGGATTTGCAGACCAGAGAGGGGAGGATGGATGGTTCCGCGTGAGCAGCAGGCGAGCTCGTGCAGTTCATGCAGTTCGTGCAGCTGCACATGCTTGCCTGCTTGCCTGCTTGCTGTGCACAAAAATGAAGCTGCGCACACATGCTAGCCTGCCGCTTCCACTTCTGAATGGGCTGCAGCCAGCGATCACCAGAATAGAGGATCCCAGCATCTTTCTTCTTTGTCTTTTTTTAATATTAAGATCTTTATTTTGGAGTGTTTTGTGATTCTGCCCATTTTTGTTCGAAGTCTTTGGAATTATTCTCATTCTTTGGTTAAAAGATAAATTAACTAGATTTTGTCAATTTCTAATTTTATGCTAAGGATAATCTATTTTCTTGTTAAGAATTTCTGGCTCAAATGTGCAGATATTTATAAAAGTTAAGATTAGTGTGAATTTGTATGCAGTAGGTTGCAAAGTTAAAGAACAAATCTATAATGCCAAAACTAAGATTTAAACTTTAGACATTTTAATTTTGAGACTAATTTTTATATTTATTAAGTTATATATGACTTCAGTCTTTATATTTTTGTGTTAATATATTTCCATTTTTCTTTTTGTATTATTCTGGTCTAAATGAAACTAAATGAAAGTTTCCTACAAATGTAATAGTAATTTTAATGAATATTAGTGGACAAAGAAAAAACTCTGAAGTTACAGGTAGTCCTCAATGTATGACCATAATTGAGCACAGTATTACATTGTACAGTAATCACACAATAAGGTTGATCATTGTGTGATCAACCTGATTAATGATGTTTTTTGTGATGGAAACTAAGTTGCTCACCATCATCATCATTAAGTGAATGCTGGTATCATTAATTCAATACGTGGTTCATAATGGGCATATTTTTTTTTGCCAGAAACCTGAAGAAAACAATGGTTTCTAGCAGAAAACTTTGTAAATCACAATCACGTGACTACGAGACACTGCAAATGACCATAAATGCAGACCTGTTGCCAAGCACCCAAATGCAATTGTGTCGGAGGGGTAGGAGGTTTCAGTCAGATTTCTAATCTGTACTATAAGTTTTGGTGGGCGGTCTGTTGTAACTTCAAATGGCCACTAAGCAATGGCCACTAAACATTTCTAAATCAAGGATTACTTGTATTAAACCACCAAAGTATATTTTAACTTTAAATGATACTGTAGATATACTTGAAGCCACATTCCATATAATGATGCATAGAATTAGTTTGATAATCAAATTTTAAGTCTACTTTATAAAATAGAAACTTACCTTAAGATTTTGTAGATAGGGTACATTTTTTATTATTAATTTATCTGTATAAATACATGTGTATGTTTTGTTTAGTTTGTTTTTGGTCAATGGCCCTCCAGATGTCCATTTCCTACTTTATACCTTTGAGGTTAGACTAGGTAAACATTAAATGCTGACTATTCTGTAGTTCATCTACTGAATTTCATGTCTAATTGGAAATTTAAACTCAATTGCCATCAATTAAGTACATTTATAAAAAACAAGTGGCACTTTTTTGCTTTCCAAAGGCTACATACAGTCTTTCCAGATATCATGACCATTTATTGAGCTTTTAACTGTATACATATTGCATGAATAACATACCGTACCTTATATTTATATTTTCTTTGGTTTTTTTTTTTTTGCATGTTATTAAAATAGTTTTATTCATATACGGTGGCAGATAAATAAGTTAGCAATATAAAAAACTTAAGAAAAGTGAAAAATATATAGCAATAGCACATAGATTTGTGTTGTGGCCCAGCAGGAGCCGTTGGAGCTGCAAACAGACTCCAATAGCGAGGGACCCTATGAGTCTGCTCTGGAAGATGTGGAGGACCTTGGGCAGGGTTCAGACTACGAGCAGGGACCAGAGAGGCTGGTTGGCCACCAGGAGGGGCCTGAGGCATGGAGCAGTGGTGAAAGTCAAAGGGAGTGTGTCCATGACGTCAGGCCCTGGAGCAGTGGTGAAGATGTCTGGCCTTTGAGTAGTGATGAGGTTCAGAGAGAATTGGTCCCGGACGCCCAGCAGAGACGGGCGGATAAATGCCGGCAGCAATTAAGAAGGCAAAGATAATTGGACCCAGGTGGTTGTGATTAGGCCCCTCCCAAGAGAGTATATAAGAAGAGACTTTGGGAGGAGGCTGTTTGCAGGATTCAACTAATATACTAACGCTGGAGAAGCTCTCGTGTGTATTTATTATCTTGGAAGTCTGGGTTGCTGCCAAAGTCTTGTCGGTGTGTTGATTTACTGTGAATAAATTGTCTAGCAGTAATCTTGTGTTGGCATGCCTCACCGCACAGAGGGGGGGTTCAGAACAGATTTATATACTGCTTCATAGTGCTTAAGAGCCATCTCTAAATGGTTTACAGAATCAGCATATTGCGCCCAACAATCTGGGACATCATTTTACTGACCTCAGAAGATGGAAGGCTTTTAACGCGGACAGTCTCTCTTGAGTAATAAAATCAGCTTACCAGATGACATCACTTCTGCCATTCTTAGGGGCAACCTGCAGTTTCAGTTAGCACGCAGCTAATCCAGAAAGGAATTGGCACGAGGAGTTAATACCCCCCCCCCGAGACTTTGCGGGTGTCTCTGAGGTCCTGGGTCTCTCCTCACCTTCACTGTCGTCTCCGGGACAGCTAGAGTTCAAAGAACCCATCCAAAAATCCTTCAGAATAGAGGAATTTCAGGAATAGCCTGAAACTCCGTCTTCTCACTGCTAAGCCCCGCCTTCTTCCCTAATTGAAACCATAAAATAGAAGAATCTAGCGGCGAATTGGTCTTTTTCTAATGGATTTATGGCTGGTGGTTACCTTATTTCTTAAATACTTCAAGGAATGCTTCGGCAACCCCCCTCACTGACTCTTTTTAAGTGGATCGTAAAGTCAACTTTCTACTAATTAGCCTGTCACGATCTGACATCTTTACTACCTGGCTGTGTTTTACGATCAGATAAGATTGCACAGTTTTCAGCGTGTTTATATTTGGAATTTCTAACTACGACACATCATGGCGTCTGAAGCCTCATTTCAGATTCTTTTCTCCGCATGTCAAGAGCTTTTGACTCTTTTCAAAAATTGGAAAGAAACTGGATCATATGATTTTAAAATATGAAGGAAAAACTGAGATTGTTGAATGTTTGAATGTTCCTGAAATACAAATGGAAAATGTGAGAAATGGCGTCTGGTCTATCTCAGAGGAAGAAAGGAGGGGGGGAGCCATAAAGAAGATTCATTTAAAGAGACAGAGTGCAGGAGAAATGGAAACTCCACCCTGGAGAATTAAAGTCAATCTGAAAAATTTTACAAGCCCGGGACAACATTATTATTTCATCACTGACATTCAGAGCCAAAAGGTGCTAAGATATTTTTGTTTGGACTTGCTTATAAAAACATTTGGTAAATTTATTCAACGAATGGCAACTGGATTAAGAATATTTTGCTGTTGGAGGGACACAGGCTGACAGATGCAAGAAATATAACTTAAAATTAGCTAAATCTGATTATTTTAATTTGTAATAGATACAGCTGAATAATAATTGATATTGATGGTAATGTATATAATGTGGAATTGGCTGATAGATGGAAGAAATCTAGCTAATCTAATTGCTCTCTTTGTAACAGATATAGCTGAATATAATTGATATTGATAGTAATGTATATAATGTGGAGTCAATATGATAAATAACAATTGGATATGAGAAAACATTTTTGGATTATACATAAAGAGTATTAATTACAATAACTATCACTATTATCAAAACTAAATAAAATACATACAATCAAATGTTAATCAACACTGGGAAAATGTTATGATATATGATATAACTAAATATTATGGATGTCCAGCTAAAATAGGATATGAGGATTGATGTAATAGAGGACTTGATAAGTAGTAAATGAAATGTCAGCATGTGTTATGGATTATTTTCTGGTATAGCGAAGGATGAAGGATATTTAAATAACTATAGGTAATTAAAACTGGAGGTATAATGATGTTAATATGGTAAACATTTGAGTTAAGATATTTGAATTAATATGAATTAATGGAAGAGAAGCACCAAAGCCATGTTGTAACCAGCTGATATACTTCTTTTTTTTAAATAGATACCTGTGTTTTGTTCTTTTTCCCTGCCTGTCGTGTTTGGTTTTTTTTTGTTTTTTTTTGTCCTATTTTTTTTTTCCTTTTCTTTTTGATTTTTCTTTCCCACTGGTGTGGGCAGGTATTGTTCAAGATTATTACTTGTATTAATACTTTTAAATAAATTACAGTCAATGAAAATGGATATATAATAATGCTTAAGTTAATATGAGTTATGTTTGTTGACCGTGGAGGATCTGTAATCGATTGATACACTTTCTACAGATGTAAAGAAAGATGCTGTACTTGTTTCAATTAAAATTAAAAAATATTTATTTTTTTTTTTAAAAAAAGAGACCCTAAAAAAAAAAAAAAAAGAAAGATGGAAGGCTGTTCAAAATTGAACTCCTGGAGTGAGCAGTGATTTAGCCTGCAGTACTGCATTCTAACCACTGGTCTACCATATATGCTTTAATTGAAAAAGTATTTGTGGATGCATTCTTTCAAAGTACAGCTGTATATATAAAAATATTACCTTCACCTAATTTTATTTTCCATTTTTTTTGATGATGAGCTATATGTTCAAAATATGAAACATGTCACTGATTCATTGTACCATCAGTGAACTAATAAAACATATTTTTTAGGGTCAGATAAAAATGTTAACATGTGCCTATATTTTGAAATAAACCTCCTGAAATGAGTAAGAAACTCTATTTATTTATTTATAGTATATTTCATGTATTAATAATTATATCATGTATCATATAATAATTATATTATAATTATATTATAATAATTATTATTATTATACAATTGTATCACAGCGGCCAGTTGTTTCGCCAGATTGGCATTGGTTACTAGTCGGGGCCCCACCCAGGGGCCTAGGACGTTGTAACGTATTTTCGTAATATGCGTGCAGATCCAAGCAGTGCGGCTTTTGCATTTGACTGATGGTGATTTTGTTAATTTTTAACTGTTTTAATGTAATTCCAGTGCTTTTGGAATAGCACCCAGTGTGCCAATTACCACTGGAATTACCACTGCTGGTTTGTGCCATAGTCGTTGAATTTCAATTTTTAAGTCCTGGTATTTTGCAATTTTTTCATGTTCCTTCTCGGCGACCCTGCTATCACCTGGTATTGTGATGTCTATGATTGTGACCTTATTTTTCTCAACCAGTGTGATGTCTGGTGTATTATGCGCCAGTATTTTGTCCGTTTGTATACGGAAATCCCACAAGATCTTGACCATCTGATTTCCGTGACTTTTCAGGCTGATGTTCCCACCAGTGGTTCCACCACAAAACCGTATATGTCCTTATCTGCGCCGACATAACCGCGGAGGGCAAATCCGTGCCGTTCGAAGCACTAAGGAAAAACGCAACCTACCACGATGACATAATCGTGGAAGGCAAATCTGCGCCTTCTGAAGCACTCAGCACCCTAACCTAACCCTAAACCTAACCCTAAACCTACCCTAACCCTAAACCTAAACCTAATCCTAAAGCAAACCCCTAAACCTAATCCTAACCTTACCTTAATTTAAATCGGCTTTCTGCTGCCGGCGCTGTTTTAAAGCGCCCTTCTGTCGCCGCGCTGTGTCGCGGCGGTGATGACGCGCGTGATGATGTCGTGGCTTTAGCGACGCGGTTTTAATCACCACTATTTGACGACGCTCGGTTTTGTCGTGCCACACCCACCAGTTTGTTGCTGTTTTAATATTATAATTTTTGCACAAATTCCAATGGATCATTTGTGCTACTGAATTGTGCCGCAATTTATAATCGGTCTGCGCGATTTTTTTACAGCAGCTGAGTATGTGATCAACAGTTTCATCAGCTTCTTTGCAAAGTCTGCATTTGGGCATCATCAGAGGATTTTTCGATTTTGGCTTTAATGGCATTGTGCGGATAGCTTGTTCTTGCGCAGCCAGGATTAGTGATTCTGTTTCTTTCTTTAATGTACCTGTTGTTAACCATAACCAAGTTTGTTCACTGTCCACTTTATCTTTATTTTTTCCAGAAATTGGCCATGCAGTGCTTTGTTCTGCCAACTCTCCATTCTTGATTTTATCACATCTTTTCTGTATTCTTGTTTCGTCTGTGGGGCCTTCAGTAGTTTTTGTTCGTTACTTCAATTAATAGATGTTCTTGACTTCTTTTAAATAATCAGCCAGTGCATGTTTTCTTCTTCAACTGTTTGCTTCACTTGTAATAATCCGCTGCCACCTGATTTTCGGGGCAGGTACAGTCTATCGTATCACCACGTGGATGTAAACTGTATGCATTGTCATTAGTTTCCTGGTTTTTTCGGTCCCAAAATGTCCAAAATCAGCTTGTGTCCAGTTAACTTACCAGCTGTGTATCTTATAACTGGTATTGCCCAGGTATTTATGGCCTTGATTGTATTCCACCATTCAATTTAGATTTCAAATTTCCTAACTCTGTTGGTGTACTCTCGCCTGACAATAGTTTTTACTTCTCCATGCTTGATGTTATCCAACTGCAGAATGCCGAAGTTGGTTGTTGTTGTTGTTATTGTTACTATTATTATTATTATATTATTTATTTATTTATTTCTAATTCTGGAAATTTAACATATAGATGAGGATGTCATGATAACTAAGTTATAAAAAGGGTGACCACCTTTAAATTCAGTTTGGTCTTTGTAATCAAAAAGCCATCACAGCAACAATACCTAAGAGATGGCTGTTGCTTATCAATTTTTTTGCATCCTTTTGGTCAAGTGTAGTCAAATTTGCTGCAACTTTGGATTTTACATAAGTTGATTATGTTGATATGTCATTTATTTAAAGTAGTGGTCTCTTGTGATGGTAAGACGTATATATCATAATGAAAAGTTCATTTTCTAAGAGCTGTGGTTTCTGTATCATATAGCCATGGACTTATCTGTTTCTTTGCTGGGACTTCGTTTCTCGAAGAGTGCGTGTAATCTGGAAGAAGGCTAGAAAGTCAAGTATGTGTTTGGGAGCAAGAAGAAAAGGAAGGTGTTTGCTGTCATTGACTGTAGGATAGTTGTGAAGTTTGACATGCCCAGAAGCTAATGAATGCCATGTGGGCCAGCCATACACAGCATACTTAAGTTTTCATCATCTGGTGAGCCTCTAGCATGATTCCCAGGCACAAGAGCTGTAACATGTCTACTTTGGTTTGGAGTTGATTGATCTGTAGAACAGAACTTGCTTGTGGGATTATAGAAGCGCATAAATGATTGAAATGATTTTTTAAGGAAAGGAGTGGTGGTGAAAGTGTGTGATTTGTTTATAAACTTTAATACTTAAGTAAAAAATGGTCAAAGCACAGCTCGGCTTGTATTCTTTGACAATTTACTGGAAAAGACTACATATTGTGTTCCCAATCCTTTAAATTACTAGTTCTAAAATGTATTGAGAAAGTAGGGAGCATACTGAAGTAAGTCATGTTTACTTCTAATATCTATTTGTGGTGCATGTTAATTTGTGGTGCATTTGGACACTTTTTGGGGTAGGTTGAATAGTGTTACTATGATGCTAATTCGTTATAATTTTATGTCTGTGATGTGTGTTATCTTAACTGTTTAACTTTATCAATTTATTGATAGAATGACACATAACATTATTTATGCAAAGTTGGAAATGTAACTGTTAAATGACTTAGAAATATTTTATTGGTTATTAATTCTGATAGGTATTAATCTCATCAAGATGTGCAGACATTTTCTTTCATGGTGTATTCTGATTTGTAGCCTTTTCTTTTCACAGCAGTATTAAATATCAAACTTTCTCTGACATGGAAGATATGTCTTTGATGGCAGCCCTTTCAGGGCTTCAGTTTCAAATACCTTGATGTAGAGCTTAAAAAACCATTGTGTTGTAAGCCCTTCTTGATGTGCCTTATTTAGATCTACATAGTAAATCAGGGAAAGTAAATAACAAGGAAACAGATGGAAGCATGAAGATAAGACCAGTGAACAATTGTATTTGTATTTTGTTATGATGTTGACAGGAGCTAAAAATCATTAATCTAGTTCAACTGATCTGCATTTCAAAGAAATCGCATTTAGCAGCAACTTGAAGCTTTGGAGGATAAAGTTCTTTTATTGCATTATTTGCTAATTTATCTGGTCAAGATTTAGCCTAGCTTACTTGAAATAGGAACCATGTTACAAGTAGTTTAAATAGAACCAAAGCAATAATGTCAAGCCTAGGAACTAAAGATAATTACATATTTAACACTGAATGGAAACATTTAGGTAATAATATTCACTGTGCTGAATTGCAAAAGAAATGCAGATAAGGTGTTTTTCCTTAAAGATTTTTCTCTAATATATTTTGCAAGAGGAAAAGAAAAATAATGGCGTTGAAATAATGTTTAGACAAGACAAACGTAACAAAATAATTCTTATTGAATTATTTGCATTATATTTGCATAATTGCATAATTGTATTTGCATAATTGTGAGCCATTTGCCAGGTACTGAATCATGATCATGTGACTGGGGATGCTATGATGTTTGGAACTTCAAAGAGCAGTCCCAAGTTGTCCTCTTTCATTGCTGTCATAACTTTGAAGGATTATCTCTTAAATGGATTACTGCAGTGTGCTCTACATGAGGCTGCCCCCAAAGAGTATTCAAAGGCTTCAGATGATACAAAACGCAGCGAGGCAGACAGTTATGGGTGCAAGAGATTTGGCAGATGTATCACTTCTACTCTGCAATCTGTATTGGCTACCAGTATGCTTCAAAGTGTTGGTTATCATCTTGAAAGTCGTTTGTGTTCTCAAACTTGGCAAGTTTAACGTGAGAAATTCATTCCTAAAGTCCAAGGTGGACAGACGATTGGCCTTCTTTGCCAACTAGTGGGAGGAAGTCACCAGGGACACCTGGATCAGGGAGATGGTGAAATTCAGCCTCACCCTAGAGTTTTTCTCCTACTCCCGAGGCGTTTCCTCCTCTGCCCCGTCCCCCAGGACTGGGGAAAGAGACACCTCGTGGACCAGGCCATCCAGCGCTTGCTATTGATTCAGGCCATTCAATTCCTTACCAGAGGGTCAGTGGGGACAGGGATTTTACTCCATTCTGTTCATCGTGCCCAAGGTGTTGGAGCGCGATTGTACACCTGAAGTCTTTGAACCGTCATTTTGCCCATCAACGGTTCAAGATGTATTCCCTTCTGACCATCTTGGAAGGCGTTCGGAGGGATGACTACCTCACCTCAGTAGACCTCACTGAGGCCTACCTCCATGTCCCCATCCATCCAGACCACATTCCTTTGGTTCTGCTAATGGGGGAGACATTTCCAATATCAGGCACTCCCCTTTGGCCTCTCATCAGTACCGAGGGTATTTACCAAGGTCCTGGTGGTTCTCGTGGCCCATCTGTGAGCACAACTGATCAGAATCTTGTGTTACCTGGATGACATCTTGTTGTCCAGGTCCCCTGGCAAGACAGTATGAGACTTGGAAGTGACACTTAAGACCTGAGAGACCACGGGTTTTCCATCAACCTGGGGAAAACCCATCTGGTCCTGACCACACATCTGCTCCATCTAGGGGCTGTGATAAACACAGGGCAGGGCAGGGTCTACCTTTCCAAAGAGTGTCAGATCAGTCTGCAGACCCTAGTACAGCAGGTCAGGTCACACCAGCGAGCCCAGCTGATTGTTCTCTCTCAGCTCCTGGGCAAGATGATGTCTTGCTTCTCAATAGACCCATGGGCCAGACTCCACAGCAGGCCTCTTCAGTGGCTTCTTTGCCACACCAGAAGAACGATACCAGCTGTTCAACTGCGCCGATCCGCATCCCTTCAGAGGTCCTGAAATCCTAGTGTGGTGAGCCTCGCTGGCCTTCAAGAAGGGTTTCCTCTTCCAGGACCCCATTGGATGACGATCACCACTGATGTCAGCCTGTCTGGGTGGGTCACCCATCTGGGATCAGAGGTGGCTCAGGGATTTTGGTCGCAGATGGAGCAATGCCATACCATCAACTGGTTGGAGCTTTGGGCAATTCGACTGGGCCTCCTCCACCTGTGGGATGCGGTTCTCAATGTCCTGGTCCTCATGGACAACGTAACAGCCAAGGCTCATGTCAATCGGAAGTGGGGGACACGCTCCAAGAACCTGATGCAGGAAACCAGGCACCTAAGTCTCTGGGCAGAGATGAATCTCCTGTCGCTGCAGGCCATTTCAGGCAAGGCCAATACAACAGATTGGCTAAGCCAAACACAACTAGACCAGTCAGAATGAACCCTACACCCTCAGTTGTTCAGGTCCCTGGTCAGCCGCTTTGCATGCTCACAGTCAATCTATTCGCCACCAAAAACAACAGGAAGGTTCCATGGTTCTTCGCAAAGTACGCGACCCTGGGGGCAAAGGGAGTGGATGCTCTCCATTACCCATGTCCCAGGGAGCTCCTTTATGCCTTCCTTCCACATCCCCTGATTCAGCGGGTCATTCAAAAGATGATGCAAGAACAGTCGGAACTCATATTCCTGGCACCCTTTTGGCCGCGTCACTCCTGATTTGAGAATCTCAAGGCTTTCAATGGCTCCCCCCGTGGTGTCTCCCTGCCACATCCTCATCCCTGACTCAAGGGTTCTCAACACATCCAGACCCCCCAATTGATCAAGCTGACCGCATGGGGCTGAGCGGCGCACTATGACATCAAAAGGCCTGTCCCCCCAACAGTCATTGGGACTATTCAGCCTTCAGACTAGACTCAACAAATCACATATACGATTCCGCATGGAAGGCCTTCTGTCATTGGTGCCATCCCAGGGACATCCTACCTTGTAATTCCCTTATTCCACAGATTTTGGAGTTTTTATAAGGGGCTCTAGATGCCGGGCTGTCACCAAATGCACTCAGGAGACAGGTAGCAGCCCTTTCGTCAGTTCTGTGTTGCGGGTCCTCCACATCTCTAGCATACAACTCCCTGATTAGGTGGTTTCTGTGCCTCTATATTCGTCGAACCTTATCCTTTCAGCGCACTGAGGCACTATTTATCACATTCTAACCGGACTTGTTAAGCCACAACGCGTCGTCCCCTCTCTTGGGATGATGGGTCCGGGTGTGTATCCAAAAAGCATATACCTTACAATCTCCAGTCCCTCCCACCCATATCACCACACACTCTACTCAAAGCGCAACTTTGGTGATGTGGACAACCCAGACCCCTCTTGAGGTGTGCAGGCTGCCACATGGACCTCGTCATCTCCCTTTATTCGTCATTATAAGATTGACCAATATGCATCGACCAAGGTGATTTTGGTAGGTGGGTGTTACAGCAGGTTGCAGCAAGTTGGAGTTGTCCGGCCTGGACATCAACCCACCCTTAACCAGGGACAGCTTTGGTATGTCCCATGCATGGATGCTGTTTCCACCACCTTGGAGAATGGGTGTTGGCTTACCTGAGACGCCCTTTCTCTGGGAAGGTGGAGATAGCATCCAGCCCCGCCTTGTCTTTTCTTTGTCCGGTCCAGTGTCAGTGGGAGAGATAGTGTCATGTGTATTCTGTGTCACATGTTCATCTGCTATCGCCTTCATCTTCGTCAAAAAGCTGGGTGGAGTTGCAGGAAGAGGTGTATCTTAAAGATGGCGGACTCAGGCCTATTGGATAGTATACGAGTATAACCCATGCATGCATACTGTCTCCACCTTCCCAGACAAAGGACGTCTCAAATAAGCCAATGCCCATTCTCACAACAGTTCTTTAAGCAGAGTACCCAGGGCATTATGGCGATCAGCCAGGAGTATTTCAGGATGTTTTCAATATTTACAAAATTGGGTTCTGCAAGAAAATAGTTTCCCCATCTTTCTAACATTAAGGGTGCCATGAATGGATGAAGTTTGGGAACCTTTGACATACATAGGTCTGCCATTTCTAGTCAGTTTCACTCCCTCATCCATTTCTTTTCTTTTCTTTCAGTTGCTGATGGAATTAAAAGGTCTTTGGAAAGAGGGTGAAGTAATCTTTAGTCTTGTCTTTAATCTTTGCTTTAGTAGCCTTGTATAACTCTAGATATGAACTTGGGCCCTGTCACATCTACAAGGGCAATGGAAAAATACTTCTCATGCCAGAGCTCACAGATGTGTAGAGAGAGACATTTCCACAAGCAGCCCAGCCCCAAACCAAAAGCAACAACAACCCACCCCTAATTAGACTATTGAAATGCCATTTCTCAAGTGGTATTTAAAAACTTTACCTCTTTAATGTCCTGTATTTCTCATTTATGTATAAGCTGTAACAAACAATTGTTATATTATTAATTTATTTACTTTCTGTATATCCAAACATTCCTCCCCTTCCCCAAGTAATGCAAACTCTCACTTATTGATGGTATAGGTTATTTAATACAACAGGACTAAAACTTCTTGTTTGCTGTTCCTTTCTGTGATTGCTCTTAACACTTAACACTGTGAAGTTATTCCATTAAATTATTTGAGAAATCTGTTATGAATTGCCTGTTAAAGTTCACTTTCCTTTTTTAAACTAGAATTGGGTTACCTGTACGTAGACACTTGTTTGAAAATTTGTCACTTGTAATATTGGTTAACCTAATATTTGGAGGGCACATTAATAGCAAGTTACTAGCCCAATTCATCTTTGATTGCTACTTCATTCTAATATCAATGCATTAATCAGAAATCAAACTAAATTCAAAGAGTATGTCTATATTTTGTCTTCTTAACTACCATATTTTTCGGAGTATAAGATGCACCGGA
Source organism: Thamnophis elegans (assembly GCF_009769535.1). Taxonomy (NCBI): domain Eukaryota; kingdom Metazoa; phylum Chordata; class Lepidosauria; order Squamata; family Natricidae; genus Thamnophis; species Thamnophis elegans. The sequence continues at coordinate 56,475,357 of NC_045547.1, forward strand.
GTACAAGACTCACCAAGATTTTGAAGAGGTAAATTTAAAAAAAGTGTTTGCACTCTGCAGACCTCTCAAACCCTCTGCACATTTCATTTTTTATGAAAAATGGGGCATACAGAGAGTTTGAGAGGTCTGCAAAGTACTCCTGGGAGCTGGGGGGGGGGGCAAAAATGAGAAAAAACAGCCTGTTTTTCACAAAAACGGCCCGTTTTTTGCCCCAAAAGGGGCATGCATAGCCTTAGGAGGCTTGTAGAGTGCTCCTGGGGGCTGGGGGGGGGGGACAACAAAAACAAGCAACAAATGGCCATTTTATGCTCGTTTTTGCCCTCCCCAGCCTCCAGAGCACTTTGCAGGCCTCCCAAACCCTCTGCATGTCATTTTTATGAAGAGGCCGAGTTATTCAGTGTATAAGATGCACCCAGATTTTCACCCTCTTTTTTGGGGGGAAAAGGGTTGCATCTTATACTCCAAAATATGGTTATATACTCAAATGTATTTGAAAACTACATTTGAAGAAGAATTACATTGCAGGAAAATCCACACAGAATGTGTAAATTCTTGAAAATAATATATGAACAGTATTTTATGGTTATAATTGCTTGCTAATGTACGGGGTATCTAGAAAATTGTTCCATTTTAATTTTAATCATTTCTATCTCAGGAAAAAAGAAAACAGTTAACAGAGATGGAGCTAGGGTAACAAACATGTTCAATGCAATATGTTAAACAACTGTGGAACATATTCAGAGAACTTTAAAATGGTGCTATGTTTTTATCCAAAATGATAGTGGAAAATTAACAAACCTACAAATGGTCAATATGGGTGTTGGGTGGTCTTACAATTGTGTGTCTGTGTCTGTGTGTGTGTGTGTGTGTGTGTGTGTGTGTTTGTATGTAACATAAATTGCATCTCACATTTTACATATTCTTTATATTTATATAAAACTGAAGCTATTAAAAATTAAAACTGAATTGTACATCAGAAGACTATATGTACAATTTCATGCAGTTTTTTAATTTGGTTAATACCAAATTGAATGCATTTTGATTTATCAAAATCAAGGTGGATGTAAAATAAAAAGTGACATTTCAGGGCTACACTGATATAAGTATTTTTATTACATTTCAATTTCACACTGCTAAGGCAAGAAACACTTTCAGTTATCTAGATTTCTATTCTACATTTCTTTCTTAATAAAAGGATGCAACCTGTTTTTTTAATTGCTTTTAACTAAATGTGGCACAGCAAGGTGTTCTGCAAAATGCTATCCAGTAGAATTCACTTAAGATTCAGGTTTGATTTGAGGACTGTGCATGACCTGGATTTGGTGGGAAACGGATGTGGAGTACCCATGGGCATCCATGGTGCACCTGTCAGCATCTGAGCATTAATCTAAGAATATCTTTGCCTAGGATAATGCACAAAACTAGAAATAAACTTTTAAAAATAAGGTTCTTGTAGGTGTGCCATGTATGCCTATGTACTGTATGTGCAAGATCATATTTTTTCTCTAACTGCTGCACAAGGCTCAGTAGGTTTTAAATGAGACTAAGATATTTGAAACTTTGAAATATATATGCAGATTAAGTGGATTTTTTAAAAATGGGGGTTTCTTCCCATTAACTAATACTCCAAACAAGAACTTTAAATTCACTAACACACCAAAGTATTTATCCATACATTAGTTATATGGTATCTCATGAGTGATCTGTTCCAGCCTTTTGATATACCTACTAGGCATAAAGAGAATTAATTAATGTGGATTTTTCTATAAATGATATTCTATTCTATGACAGCAATGGTATTTGTTCCTGATGTCAATCAGTTATTTTTTGAGAAGTTCAAAAGGTTTCCCTGAAGGAATATACATTGATCTGTGCATATCGTAAAGTACAACAAAAGCATTGCTGGTACTGTGGAGATAAAGTGAAAGGATGTGTGTTGAACACCATATAGAAATATTAGAATACCTGGTGTGTGTTTTCAAAGGCACTGAGCAAGAAATCCCTCAAAGCTTAAACATTGACCAGTATGTATGTTAAAGTTATCATTATGATGAAGATAAATTAGGTTAAAGATACCAAGAAATGAAGTTATAAAGAAATAGGATTTAACTATTGGATTCTAAACTGTTTGCAGGCAAAATTATCTTGAATGTAAACAATGAAATTATCCTTAGAGTTGGCCTTTTTCTGGTAATAGGTTTTTGAACTAAGTTGCCCATGTTAGACTTCTTCCACCATGAGTGGTAAACTGAAAGATGTAGAATGCATAATTGTCAATGATTGATTATTTAACAAAATAGCCTTAAACCAATGTGCAAGGAAGAAAACTTCAGTTCTTCATTCAGAAATATAATTTCTAAGGAATTAATTTGGGTAGATTTATTTAATTGTAGTAGACTATAAACTAATCATTTGTGAAAAATTCTAGGAATGGCAGGGGAATAAATGCATGTGGCATTACAATAGTGTAGCAACACAACACTAAATAATATTTCAAGATCCCATCTAGTTCTGAATCTATAATAATACAATATTATTAAGCCTCAGACTTAATAATACTGTAAATTCTCCTGTACATTGTTGGAGAATCCAAGAATGGGTTAACTTCTGTCTGGTTGCCTAGAGACTGAGAAGAAAGCTTTGGCCACCCCTCCTCTGCTTGACCTCCTCAGTTCTTTCTTCTCAGTCGAGCCTATCTTTCTTCAGATAAGGCAATTAGTCAATAGTTATTTCCATCTTGAATTCTCCAATAGAATGGAGTGGTCACAGGTGAACTTAAAAGGGTTGGGTGGAGCAACCCAGCCACTGTGTGGCTGTCAGAGCCTCTCCGATCCTGCCACCAAATACTCCACAGACTCTACCCTTAACACAGCTAAATTGGCATCACTAGGGCCTTAGCTTCTAACAAAACCTCACGCCGTCTCTCATGGCTCCATCATTGGCAGGCGAACATGAGATCCAAATCACTAGTACAAGGATAAGAAGAAGGTTCTGCCCCTTTCCTCCAGGCAAGCGGAAAGTACACCCCTCGTCTTATTTTTGTCGACAGTCCTTTCGTGCCATGGACTCAGGCTTCCGCACTCCCCATTTCCAGTGCCAGTACTTCCAGGGAGGTGACCGCCCTTAGGATAGGCAGTCCTTTTGTGATAGGGCAGGCAGCAGTCCTACTCCCGAAGGCCCTTTCAAGGAACAAGTTACTCCAGTCACATCCCTCCCATTGGCTGCAGGTTACAACTTTTTGCCAACCATGGGAGATAACAATCATGGACACGGGGGTCCTACAGACAATAAAGTTGGGTCTCACTCTAGAGTTCATTTCCAGGCCCCTGAGCCAGTTTATTCAGTGTCCCTCTCCCACTTTCCAGTCAAAAAGAGAACGTCTAGAGACCGAGGTACAACTTCTCTTATTAATCAGGTCAATAGACCAGTTCCATCAGGGCAAGAGAGTTTAGGATTTTACTCTATCCTCTTCTTAGTGTCAAAGAGTACGGTGGTGGTGGTGGAGAGCTATTCTAGATCTGTAGACGCTCAACATCCCTCTGGCGTACAAGTGCTTCAAGATGCAGTTTCTTCAATCCATCTTGGACTGGAACTGGGAAGGAGATCTAACATCTGTAGATCTTAAGGAATCATATCTTCATGTTCCCATCCACCCATCACACAGAAGGTTCCTGAGGTTTTGTTATGCAGGGCACCATTTTCAATACAAGGCGCTGCCCTTTGGCCTCTCATCGGCCCCCAGGACCTTCACCAAGCTTCTAGCAGCAGTAGCCATGGATCTCAGGTCGAGACCCATGAGAATACAGTGCTATCTGGACGACATCCTCATTCAGTCGCCCAGCATTTGACAAACACGGCAATATTTATGCATCACTCTCCAATCCCTCCAATGACATGGAGTCTCCATGAACTGGGAGAAGAGCACACTCACACCATCTACTAAGCTGCTCCACCTAGGAGCAATCATAGACACAATATCCAGCAAAGTCTTCCTCTCTCCCGAAACATCACTTGAGCATACGGTCGTTGATGCATCAGGTGCGAGCACTGAGGTTGGTGCCATCGCTTCTTCTTTCCCAACTCTTGGGGGAAATGATTTCGTGCATTGTGTCGTCCCTTGAGTGGGGCTTGCACGGCAGGATATTACAATGGTTCCTGTTACCGACATCAGAGATCTGGCAGGAGCAGCTCCAACTACCCAGTTAGAGTACCACCAATAGTCCTCCGCTCCCTGTTTTGGTGGACCTCCCAGGCTGTGGAGAAGGGGATGCCTACGTGGTACAGAGTAACCATCCCATCAGATGCCAGCCTCTTCAGCTGGGGCACCCACACCCAAGCTCAGGGCCGGTGGTCACAGGAGGAGCTGGAGAACAACATCAACTGGCTGGAACTCAGAGCTGCTTATCTGGCCCTCCGGAGGCTCCAGGACAAGGTAGTAGGCCAACACATACTCTTGTTGATAGACAACGTGGCCACAAAGGCACACATGAACCGCAAGGGGGACACTCGTTCCAGGGCCCTCGTGTGTGAAACAAAGTTGCTGTTGCTCTGGGTGGAGCAGACTCTCCTTTCCATAAGAGTGGAACACATTTCCAGGACAGCCAACATCCAAGAAGACTGGCTGAGCAGATCAACCAGATGACTCCATCTGGACTTCTTCCAGCATCTATTGCAGAGGTTCAGCCAGCCCACAGAACTCTTAACATACTGAAATTTTTCTACAGGTTCTGAGACCAGGGGCAGAAGGTGTCAATGTTCTCCGCAGCTCTTGGCCTCAGGGGCTCCTGTATGCTTCTTCCCCTGCCCCTCCTCCCAAGGGTCATCAGAAAGGTGCTTGTGGAGAGGGTGGAGGTTCTCCTTGTCACTCCCCACTGGTCCAGATGCCCCTGGTACACAGACCTGGTCAATCTGTCAGTGTCACGACCCTGGAGGATTCCCCCAGATAGGGTCTTTCTCAGCCAGGGGTCACTGGAGCATCTGGACTCACAGTAGCGTGCCACACCCATAAGGCAATATGTGATCCCCCAAATGTGCATGCGCGCACTACAGGTGCTCCCCCCATTTTTTTGCATGCTTTTTTCGCCCTACCCAGGCTCCAGAGGCTTTATAGAGCCTGGGGAGGGCGAAAACAGCCTCTCCTCTCCCGCCCCCTGGAAGCCCTTCTGGTTTGCCCATAGGGCTGTTTTTTGGTGCTCCGGAGACTTCAGGGAAGTTCTGAAGCCTCTGGAGGGCCTCGGGTGGGAGGCTTTTTTCGCCTTCCCCAGGCTCCTATAAAGCCTCTGGAGCCTGGGGAGGGTGAAAAATGGGCTTTAAAAAAGGGTGACCTCAGCTGGCCAGCGCACACATGTGTGCTGTCAGCTGACAGGGCAGCACCTCGCATGCCCTGACAAATGGCTCCATGTGTCACCTGTGGCACGCGTGCCATAGGTTCGCCATCACTGACCTAAGGGGATTCAGACGTTGCTTTGAACTTAATGATTTCCATTCTACTTAATAAAAAGTTCCTTTTGTACTCCGTTTCAAGAGTCTTTACTTTCTTAAGCTAGGAGAGGAGCCCTTACGGGATCTTTGGAAAATATATTTCTGTTTTACTACGAAAATGAATATTTTTAATACCCAAAAATTTCATTACTTTTTGAGAAAGAAGGAAATGTTGGAGTTTAATATTAGTGGGAATTATGATATAAAACATCATAAAATTAAAAATCATGGGTTAAAAATCATTGTAATAAGTTTTCTATATTTATATAACTATACGTTTTATTCTTGTAGAAGGTAGCAGAAGGTGCTGAACCATTTTGTCTGCCCTGCCATTGTCATTATATTAGTTGGATATTCTCATCTTATTTTTTAGGTCGAAGAAAGAACATGATTGATTAGTGACTTAGAGCAAAAGCAAGAAATAGCTTTCAGCCTGGAGGCTGTAGGAATAAGGGCAGTAGTAACATTTAGGTGTTATCTACATTTTCAGGTTTGGATATAATTAAAACAATTAAAACAACAACAAACAAGTGTTTTGTCTCCTAATTCTTCCAATTGCAAAACTCAGGAAGGAACACGTAACATTTAAGGCACTCATTTAACTTTTAAAGCATTCATTCAAAAGATTCCTCTGTTAAAGTACTGAAGTTTGCAGATGATACAACAGTGATTGGTCTCGTTTGAGACAACAACGAATCTGCATCAGACGGGAAGTTGAACAACTAGCTGTGTGATGCAACCGAAACAGTCTACAACAATGGTGGTAGATTTTAGGAGAAGCCCTCCTATTCTACCCCCTCTTACAATACTAGACAGAACAGTATCTGTCATCTGCACCTCTATAACTGTCGGACCTTGGTTCAGATTAGATAGAAAACTCTTTTAATCTCTCTAGATTGAGAGCAAAGTCTCACTTTCAGCAAAGCTGAAATGCTTATGGGATTTCCTCTTCGCTGACGATGCTCCCATTACTGCTCCCTCTGCTGAAGACCTTCAACAACTTATGGACTGTTTTAGCAAGGCCTGCCAAGACTTTGGACTAACAAGCAGCCTGAAAAAAACACAAATCATAGGTCAGGACGTGGATTCACTTCCCTGTATTACAATCTCTGCACAAGAACTGAAGGTTGTCCATGACTTTTGTGTATCTTGGCTCAACTATCACTGACACTCTCTCTTAGATACCGAGCTGAATAAATGTATTTGTAAAGCGGCCACCACATTTTCCAGACTCACAAAGAGAGTGGCTGAATAAAAAGCTGATGGAACATACAAAGGTCCCAGTCTATAGAGCTTGCGTACTGAGCACACTCTTGTGCTGCAGTGAGTCTTGGACCCTCTATGCATGGCAGGAGAGGAAGTTGAACGCCTTTCATATGCGTTGTCCTCCGACGTATTTGTGGTATCACCCTGATATGACAAAGTGTCCAAATAGCGCAGTCTTGGAACGTGCTGGAATTTCTAGCATGTGTACACTATTGAAACAGTGAAGTCTATGCTGGCTTGGGCATGTAGTGAGAATGGCTGATGGTCGGATTCCGAAAGTTCTCCTGTATGGAGAATTAGTGCAGGGAAAGCACCCCAGAAGGAGACCACAGCTACGATATAAGGATATCTGTAAGAGGGATCTAAAGGCCTTGGGAATGGACATTAACAGCTGGGAACCTTAACCTCTGATTGTTCAGCTGGAGGCTAAAGATGCAACATGGCCTTCTCCATTTGAAGAGACACTTGTTCGGCAGAGTGAGGCAAAGAGGCAGTCCCAGAACCAGTGAAATCTGGGGGCTGGGCAGGGGGACAGAATGTATGTGCCCTCAATGTGGAAGGGGTTGCCACTTTCGAATTGACCAGATGCTGTTTTAGGACCTCTTTCAGAGAACAATATCATCGATTTTCGAGACTGAAGGATGTCAGTACAATACATCTGTGCCTCTATAACTGTCTGGTTTGGGCCCTGCAACCAAACAAGACAGACACAGAGTTCAGAGGATAATTAAAACAACTGCAGAAAAAATAATTGCTACCAACCTGCCTTCCATTGAGGATCTGTATACTGCACGAGTCAAAAAGAGGGCTGAGAAAATAGTTACAGACCCCTCACATTCTAGACATTAATTGTTTCAACTTCTACCCTCAAAACTATGCTATAGGGCACTGCACACCAGAACAACTAGACCCAAGGACAGTTTCCCCCCAAATACTATCATTCTGGTAAACAACTAATTCCCACAACACTGTCAAACTATTTACTAAGACTGTGTTACTATTCTTCTCATCCTTCCTATAACCTATCTCCTCCCACTTATGACTACAACCATGTTGCTTGCATTTTTACGTTTTATATTGTTCTCTTTGTTTCCTAGTATGATTTGATTGCTTATTAGTAATCTATGACTGTCACTAAGTGTTGTATCTTATGATTCTTGATTAATGTAGTTTTTTTTCTTGTTTTCCTTTTATGTACACTGAAAGCATATGCACCAAAGACAATTTCCTTGTGTGCCCAATCACACCTTGCCAATAAAGAATTCTATTCTGTTCTGTTTTGATTTATTTTGTTAAAAAACACTACCTTAAAAAAAAACTAGTAATGTCAGTTCTGTCATTTTAGAACTGATTATAGACAATCTTTTTGTCTTTATTGCCTGGTCTATTATGTATGTTTTAGGTTGGATTCTACTCATTGTGTTCTGACACTGAAGTAGGTACAGAATATGCTTTCCAAAATAGACTGACTTAATGGTGCTTTCATACCATATTCAATGAAGTTGGGATTTAAACTCCGGGAAAGAAGGAATTGATGTTCTACTTGTAATAATGTAAATACTTTTAAAATATCCTTCACACCGGAGGGGAATGCCTGTGTCCTTCATAGTTCCCTTATTTAGTTACAGTGTCTTAATAATAGTTCACAATAACAAAACATTTCTCGGGCAGTTTATAGTAAAATATATTGTATATGAGTAAATATGAAAAGATTAATATTATATCTAAATATACATACAATTCTTGTAATTGTTGTGAATTTGTAATCAATGTAGAAAACTCCATAGAAAATACTTCAGTTGGGCATAGAGTATTAATTTTAAATATTGTTTTTCTTGATCATGCCAGATATATCTCAATGTGTCTGAAGTGACGTCATTACTTAAACGGAGAGTGAACTGTTTCGTACAGAAAGGAATTGTAGCAAGAAAAAAAATGAAAATGAGATACCATAGAAGAGGATGTCAGTGTTTCAGAAAGGAAAACCTAAAAAGAGATGTAAGCATTAGAATGACATATTTTAGCAAGCATTAAAAATATTACGATTGCTTTGTAGTTTGAGATAGAGAATCTAGTAATAAAGTTAGTCCTAACATAAATGGGGCTTACAAGTGCCTATAAGTATTGGAAGGCAGGACATAGGTAGAATCCTAAGTGTATTGTCCCTTACAAAAGCTTGAACCTAGAAAAAGTTTGGCCACTTTTGAATTTGGTGCATATTGTAGAGTGTGCCTCAAGAAAAATATTGTTGCAGTTTACTTCAGGCCCCTCTCCTTTAAAATTGGTTACTTGTGTATTCTTTATTTTGAATTTGATTTTAAATTTATATCTTATTTGTATAGAGTTATGGTGTCTTTTTATCTTATTTTATGTTCCTGCAATATTATTATGGAGTGCAATTTGCTACAAAAGACCTGGTCTAGTTCTGAATGATTTTAGGTAATTTTCTTTCTGCAGGTAACCAACAAATAACAAAAATAAAAGATTTAATTAGTAACAAAATTAATATTATTTCTGCAGATTTAATGTCTTTTTCTCCAAATTACTTTAATCTGCCAGGGACTAACATTTAGGGAAGAGGAGTTTGTTTGAAAAGTCTTGGGTGTTAGCTTTAGCCTGAATTTGGGGAGCTAAGACAAAAGGCTTAACAATTAGTGCACAGGTGAGGAAAAAGTTTAAATTCTAAGTGCTGGAAAAACAGGCATCCCCAGATATGCAGACATTGCATCCTCTCACAAAACAGTAAGAGCGACACACAAAACAAAATAACCCCAAGGAGACGAGCTGATCCCAATTGGTTAGAGATAAAAATGTGCCATTTGGAGGTCAGAATCCAGATTGGCGATTAGGCTGGGAAATTCACACTTGACTGAATTAGCACATGACCTGACACTCAGGCCAGGTGTCTCCTGAAGGTATACTTGTCACACACCAAATATTAGCACCATGCACAGATTGAAAAAATGGTTCATGTTCAGCCTTTCTTTCTGAAAGAACATGTTAACATTTCCTTAGAAGTAAGATTAGCATGGTGACATTCTTTACCCAAAGCATATGTCTCAATTCTTGGGATTCATGCAGAGTGACATTTTCACCTTTAGTCAATCCTTTTTCAGAATTAGGATAATGGAAAATTGGTTTTTTAAAAAAAAATAATGGCTCACATTTTAAGGTCCGTATTTGAACCCTCTACCCAGGGCCGTCTTAACAGCATTATACTGGGGGCCCCTATGCAACTATTCACAGGAATAAAAATGTACCGTATATACTCGAGTTATAAGCCGAGTTTTTCAGCCCACTTTTTGGGCTGAAAAAAGCCGCCTCGGCTTATACTCGAGTCTACAACTGGATCCGGCAGTGCTGTGCCTGTTGGAGGAGGAGGAGGCGAACCAGCCTGCCATCGCAGGCCACCGCTAGCCCTGCCGCTCTTCCCACCCCCTTCCAAGCCCCACAGTCCAGCGGATGGAGCAGCGAAGCCCCGGGGCTTCGCTACTGCTCCCCGCATTTTCTGCACGGGGATCCCTTGGAGAGGGGTATTCCAGCCTGCCATCGCCAGCCACCGCTAGCCCTGCCGCTCTTCCCACCCCCTTCCAAGCCCACAGTCCAGCGATGGAGCAGCGAAGCCCCGGGCTTCGCTACTGCTCCCCGCATTTTCTGCACGGGGCTCCCTTGGAGAGGGGATTCCAGCCTGCCATCGCCAGCCACCGCTAGCCCTGCCGCTCTTCCCACCCCCTTCCAAGCCCCACAGTCCAGCGGATGGAGCAGCGCTGGACTGTGGGGCTTGGAAGGGGTGGGAAGAGCGGCAGGGCTAGCGGTGGCTGGCGATGGCAGGCTGGAATCCCCTCTCCAAGGGATCCCCGTGCAGAAAAATGCGGGGAGCAGTAGCGAAGCCCCGGGGCTTCGCTGCTCCATCCGCTGGACTGTGGGGCTTGGAAGGGTTTCGGGAAGAGCGGCAGTGCTAGCGGTGGCTGGCGATGGCAGGCTGGTTCGCCTCCTCCTCCTCCACAGCACTGCCGGATATCCGCCCAACGCTGCGGGGGCGCCAGCGGGAGCTTCGGCGGTTTCACCTCAGCCGCAGCGCTGGGCAGCAAATGTGCTGGTGCTGTTGGAGGAGGAGGAGGCGGCGGCAGCAATAGCACCTGAGGACAGGACAAGAAGCAATGGAAACTTGTCAGAAGGAGACTCAAGCTGGAAATAACGAGCAATCTGACAGTAGAACAATTAAAATCCTAGGAAAATGTCCTTTCATGAAAAATTACTTTTTCAGTTAACTCTGCCTGACATTAGTTGGGTGAACAGAAATATTAGTTGGCCAATTCTAAAAGGGAGCACCAGAAAGAACTTAAAATATTTTTAAGAGAGCTGGGTTTTTCATTTATATTATATGTATGAACAGAATTAACACAAATTGCAGATACAATCAAACATAAAGAAAAAAGGATGAAATAATGCTCATTTAAAAAAACTCAGTGAAAATAAAAACAATATACCAAGAAGGTGGCATACTGGTTGTGATTTGATCTCTTCAGGGGATCCCGGGGATCCCCTATACAAGTATTTTAATATTGCAGACTTGCAGTATTATAAGTCATACTGATATTATAGAACACTTTATTAAGCGGGTCCCTTGAATAAACATAACTTTGAGTTTCAAATAACACTGATTTTTTATTTTTGAAATTTACCGTAGCTGCTGCATTTCCCACCCTAGGCTTATACTCGAGTCAATAACTTTTCCAGCTTTTTGGGTAAAATTAGGTGCCTCGGCTTATATTCGGGTCGGCTTATACTCGAGTATATACGGTAAATGATTGATAAATGAAACATATATTTGGCATGTTATTATTAATTAAAAATGCAGTAAAATGTAATAAATATGTTGCTGTATTTATATGATGCAGGTGCACTGAAGGGTTAACATACACAGATTAGTATGGGACCCCTATGCTCGTGGGTTCCATGGGAAAGTGCCCATCAGCCCATGCGTTAAGACAGCCCTGCCTCTACCCACAATCATGTTCAGAAAGCTGCAACAGGAGAGGTTCATATCTTCAGGTGCTGCCTCATTGCATAAATAAATATTTTATAGTATTGATTTATAATAAATGATTTAAAATGTAGCACAAAAAAGACTAGTTGCCATTCAGGGTACATGTCTTTTTTTGTCGGAAATCACTAAGAAGGTTGCAGCAGCTTTACTTAATTGTTAAATGATCTTGGTGAGGGATAAAATCAGTCTCTTCCTGGATTGTACAGCAGAATTTTGTTTGTAACTTAAGGCCTGATAACAATGAAATAATCATCAATAAAGGGAAATATTTGTAGGTTGCAGTTGAAGATGAGGGGTCCCCTTGGTGCTCTCAGAGCTTGCTTGTTTTCTTGCAGACGGTTTCATTGCTAACTAGGGTAACATCATCAGTGCTAGTATGGAATGCTGTTTGCTGTCAGTTGCCTATCTGTGTGGATGGTTGCTTCAAAACATCCTAAGCAAACCAAAATCCCAGCAACCCCAGAAGAAAAAGCAGGAGTCCATCTACAACATATAATGTAAGAATTGCAACAACCACTATGTAGGACAAGCAGGCAGAACGCATCCAAGAACACCAACTGCAGTCAGAAGACATGGCGAAAATTCTTAATTTCACACATGTAGATAGATTTAACCGTAGTTTCAATTGGGAAAATGTGACAATCCGAGACCAGGCCAAGTCCAAAAATGCCAGGGAATTTCTAGAAGCCTGGCATTCTGACAATCAGCCAATCAATAGACATTAACAACATCTACAGACAATGCAAAAGAGACAATTAACCAGCCCAAAAGAGAAAAAGGCGTTCTACCAGTAATCAGCATTCAGATCATCATAGATTAACTTCAAGGTCAACTTACAGACCTATTAAATTTTCAGAGGGGGTATTGACTGAGGTGAGGCAGCAGTTTAAAACGAACTGTTTATTTCCAATTAACAACAACTTTAGAACCAAGGCAAAAAGGAAAGTTCCCCGCTTGACAGTTATTTATATGCATGCTGTCAAGTGAGGCAGCCAATCAACGCTGCTAATGTCCCACCCTGGCCAGCACCACTCCCACCTTGGCTGGAGCGTGTGTGGCCATGTCCTCGGGGCACAGACATAACACTCCTTTCCACCAGCCTGGCGCAAGTGCGTAATTCCTGCAAGTATGCAGAGGCCGCCTGCACATCTGGCCAGTTCTTCTTACTTCCATGGCAGCTGCTGGAGCTGATTCTCCCGAGGGAATTACTGGACGACTGCCCGACCCCTTGTTTATCAAAACCCGATGCAGAACCTGCTCTGACAGGTAAAACCTGGCACCGGAATGGTGGGACAGCTGGAAGAAGGACGTGACTTGGCTGCGGGTACGAACCGACCAACACCCAGGGATTCAACGGGGTCAACTGGTGGTGGATCAGCTTGCATTGAGGCCTACCGCCCTCGCAGCTGATCAATGTGGTGGCGCCAAATGCACCCATCGCTCAAACTGACCCTGTAAGAGCAGGGCCTGTTAGTTGCAAAATATGTCCCAGTAACCATTTTGGCTCACCCCCATAATTGCGCACGAATATTAGGTCACCCACTTGAAATGACCGGGCGCGGTTGGCAACGTCCAGTGATTTCTATGTGCAGTAACTTGGGTGAAGCCAATCAAGGTCGGTTTGGAGGCGGCGGCCCATTAACAACTCTGTGGGGCTATGGTTAGTCAATGGGCAGGGTACAGTGTGCTGTACTAAAAGGTACTTATTCACCCGGGCTTGCCAATACCTTGGGCCTAACCTTGCTAGGGATTTCTTAACGGATGGTACCGTTTGCTCCTCCATAACATATCGTGGGTGGTAAGGAGCCACCAGGACGTGACATATGCCATGCCACGCCAAGAAACATCTGGAAAGGGGGTAGCTGTTAGTTGGGCTCCATTATCAGACACCACAATGTCCGGACACCCGTGGGGTCGCGAACAGTCCATTCAATGCCCGTATGAGAGCCTCAGTAGTGGTCGATGGCATTAGAATGACTCCACCCACTTAGAATATGCATCAACCACTACCAAGAACATCTGTCCGTGAATACGCCTGCAAAATCCAAATGGATCCACGACCATGGGCCCTTTGGCACTTCCCATTTTCGCGGTGGTGCGACGGGGCAGGCCTGGTTTGCTGGCACTCCTGACAGCCCTCTACCCAACAGATAATATCGTGATCTAACCCGGCCACCACACATCACTTCTCCGTAAAGCCTTCATCCGGACTATGCCAGGATGGCCTTCGTGCAAACAACGGAGAATGGGTTTCCTTATTGGCAGGGTCACTACTACTCTATGGCCCCACAGCAAACATCCTCCTAGCAGAGACAGTTTGTGGCTCTCTGTGCTTGAATGGAAGAAATTGGGAAGAAACCCTGCACCTGTGGCCAGCCCCTCTTGACCCAGTCGATAACCTGAGCTATGTAGGATCTTTGGCAGAACAGAGGGCAACATCGGTGGCTGAAAGAGGGACTGTAAGTTCCTCTATCAATAGGACATTAGAGTCAGGGACAGGATCAGACCCTACACCAGGGAGAGAGAAGGCAGCGGCTCAATGCGTCTGCATGCCATATCTGTTTCCCAGAGCGGTGGGACCAGTTTATAATTATATGTAGCCAAGAACACTGTCCAGCAGGCATGCGTGGCAACAAGATAGATGGGGACTGTTTATCACCTGCCAAAAGCCCGAGTAAGGCTTATGATCAGTTATCAATTCAAAAACAATGCCCATAGAAGTAATTATGAAAAACGCTTGATACCAGCTACTGCAGCTAGGGCCCTCTTTGTCTATTGACTATAATTTCTCTCCGTAGAGGAGAGAGTTCTAGAGAATAGGCCAAAGGTGCTTCAGACCCATTAGGCAACCTAGGACTAAGGACAGCACCCACCCCCATAAGGGGAAGCGTCACCAATTAGAGTCAGGAAGGTTTCACTGTATTGGTAAAAGAACAGCATTGGAAGTCAAAAATCTTTCACACAGCGTGCGAATGCTGCTGCCGTCCTTGTGACCCACTTCCACACAGCTTGGCATCTAGGAGCCTATGCAGTGGCTCTGCCACTGATGCCTTATGGGGCAAAAACACAGCATAAAATTTTTAAACACCAGAAAAGCTTGTAACAGAGTCTTACTGAGTAGGCACTGGCACCTGTTTAATGGCTGCCAACTTCGAGGGGGTTGGATGGATGTCGTTGGACATCAATCAAGTACCCTAAAATTCAACTTCAGAAACTCCAATGTGGCATTTGGAAGGGTTTGAGTTTTAAACCCCACTTCCTGGAACTTTGACAAAACTGGCTTGCACTTTAGCAAGGAGATCAGTGTCTATCCCTGGCAGAGATGAACTCATCGTTGAATAAGGGACAACTCCAGGGATACCATGGAGCAACCGCTCCATAAGACCCTGAAAGATGCCCGGGGCAACACTTATACTAAACTGGAGCAGCCGGCACTTAAAAGCTCCTCTGTGGGTAATGATGGTCTGCACTTCAGCAGTTGCATCGCCACAGGAAGCTGCTGATACACCTGGGCAAGGTCCATTTGGCAAAGATGGAGCCCTGCCCCAACGTGTGGAGCAAGTTCCTGGACCACAGGGACAGGGTAAGGATTAGCCTGAAGCCCTTTATTTATCGTGCACCAGTAATCCGCGCACAATCTGATAGACCATCTGGACTTCAAAGTGGTCTCCCACTTAGCATAATCCACTAGCTCTAATACACCCTGAACTCAGCGCCCATCTTTGGATGCAAAGCCAGAGGCACCCTTCTAGGTTTAAGGTGGATGGGTAGTACCTGAGGGTCTAGGTTAAAACTAAAAACTATAATTACCTAAAAGACCCGTCAAAGACGGTGGCGAACTCGTCCTTCAGGATGGCCCACTCGTCACTGCCCCTAGTGGTATGCACGCCAGCAATGCTGAGGCCCAGGGCATCGAACCAGTCTAAACCCAATAGACTGGGAAGAGTGCCCTGGAGCATGATGAGTGGCAGGTACCCTGAAAATTTGTGGTGGCCACTTTAAATTTACCACTGCCCACATTGGGATATTATTCCCTTGGTAGTCCCGCAATTTGTGGGAGCAAGGGCAGGATAGGAGCTTCTTTGAAAGGTACGGCATCAGATGCTTCCAAGGTAGACCGGACAGTATGGATCTGGATGAGCCGGGGTGTCCACTTCCATGTGATGGGCTGCCTTCAATGTGGGTTTCGAAGTAGATTTTGCTGCCTGACATCGCGTTGGCTAGCCACTGGTTACGAAGAGTTTGCAAAACAATCTCAGCAATCTGATGTGCTTTGGGGGCTGGCGTACGATAGGCTGGACAAATCATTGGCTTGGTTACGGGAGAGGGGGAGTTGAGTGGCACACCTTCGGCCAGATGTCAATTCATTTCCGCAATTTCTGGCACACAACATTTTTAAAAGGGCACCAAGTACAGGGATAGTGTTCCGCCACAGCCTGCACAATAGTTCTGAGGTGACTCCTTCCTCGGGCACCCTGCTCTAACCCCAGTGGCTTTAAGGTGGCCTAATCAGGATCAGACAAAATATCTGCAACCACCTCCTCCTGATGTACTTGCACAGTCTTAGGAGGTGGCATTGGTGTTTGGAACCTCTGAATCTCAGCAGAGGATTCATGTGACATTTCAGAAGGCCCGAGTCTCAGTCTAACGCCTGACTGGAGGCTGATGTCCTTGACAGGACTAGCAACCGGCGCCGGAGTCTCACATCATACAACTCCAGCACACAAGTGCTCTAACAAGGAGTCATCTAGGTAGGGAAGTCACAATGCAATGCGACTGATCGGAGGGTGGCCATGTAATGATTTATGGACTCGTCTTCTTCGCAGTCTTTGCCTGAAAGATAGCGCCTCGCAATGTGCAATGGTGCTGGAGCTAATGGTTCTGTAACCTCTGCAGTAGTAGAACTTCCAGGACAGGGATTGAACTGGCTGTGGGGCAGCTAAAGCCCAAAGCTAAAGTTCCAAATATTTCGCACCCCAAGACACTCAGGAACTGAACCCTCTTCGTACTGCTCTGGTAGATCAGTGAGGCTATTTGCTTCAAGGAAGCACTCAAAATGTTCTGTGTACACCTCCCAGGACTCCTATGCTGGTGAGAAAAACTTGAAGTTATTTAAAGTTGCCATTCTGATGTGGACGCGGTCTGAGGAGATTGCCTCAGGAGTAGTCAGACAGCGAGGAGAGGGAAAGGACAAAATTCAGCTTACTGTGTTTCGATCTTCCTATTCCTCAGTCAATCTCATCCTCGCGCCAATGTTAAATCTTCAGAGGGGGTATTGACTGAGGCAAGGCAGCAGTTTAAACCACCATTTATTTCCAACTGACAACAAATTCAGAACCAAGGGCAAAATAACCAGTTTCCCTGCTTGACAGCTATTTATATGCATGCTGTCAAGCGGGGCAGCCAATCAATGGCCGCCTAATGTCCCGCCCTGGCCAGCACCACTCCCACTTGGCTGGAGCATGCGTGGTCACGTTCTCAGGGCACAGACATAACAAGACCAACAATCAAGTAAGCAATCAAGAATCTGCCAACAAGCCAGACCAAACAAAGAATCCCTAAGATTGCCCCCACCCACACAGACCTGCAAGACACCAGAATACAAACTGACAGCAAACAGCACTCCTTACTATTGATAGCACTGATGATGTTACCTAGTTAGGGTAATGAAACGTCTGCAAGAAAACAAGCAAGCTCAGAGAGCACCAAGGACCTCTCAATGAAATAATTTTCCACAACTTTCATGTAATGTTGAAAACTGTAATTTAGCCTGTTTCTTTCTCCCATTCTTCACACTGCTGCTGATCTAGTGGTTAAAATGGAAGGGCCAAGAGGAATCCACCAAGTCCTATCCTAAAGCAGGAGTCCTCAAACTTTTTAAATGGGACCAATTCACGGTCACTCGACTGTTGGGAGGCTGGACCGCCTGGGGGGGGTATGGCTAGGTGGTCATGTGATTAGGTGGGCATGGCTAGGTCATGTGACTACTTGGCCAATTTAATAGTTCACTGAACAATGTACACAAATCAAACTTTAATTTATTTGCTCGGGGGGGGGAGTTATTTGCTATTGTTTGCATGTTGCCTTTTGGTTGCCTTTTCTTTACTAGCTCATTTTTTCAGTTGTTTAGGCGTCTGCTTAGACTCCCTTCCCCCAACCTGCTCCAGTTTCTACTGGCATATACCCTGAAATTTTTCTGAGTTTTGGACATAGAAAACATTTTTTTTTTCAATGTAGACATCTACAAGAAGTCCATAAGAATATGTAAAATTACTAGTGTAATGTGTTTTACAGTAGAGCTTGGTTTCAGGATTGATGGTTGTTCAATAAAGTGAAATGAAAACTGGGAGACAATAAACAAAACTGCAAACATGAGCAAATGAAGTATTGACTAGATTGTAGGACAATAGTTTTAAGTACAATGTGCAATGTTATACATGAAAGACATAGATGTAAGACACTCAGACAAATGGACAGATAGAGATGTATGCACAGTATATATGTGTGTATGTATCAAATTCAGCAAGTTATTAAAGGATATGAAAAGATTTTGTGCATTTGTTGAGCTCCAAGAAATGCTGATATTTTAGGTTGCTTAAATAATTTCCTTTTCACAGTAGTCAAGAGTTAATGTGTGTATAATGTGGTTAATTATAAATCCAATTGAAAAAAGTACTTTGAAAAGGTGAAAAACCTTTTACAGGATTGCTAGGATACAGCAGATAACATAACTAGGTCAGAGTTGTCTATAGAAACAGTCACACCAACCAAGGAACTGCATATTGAAAGCTGCCCTCAAAAATGAGTGATGCCAGAGCTTAATGAGAAATATAAATTAATGTCGAAACAGTTAAAAGTTGGGTTTTAATCTCATTGGTATGTTAAAGACAGAATTTCCCAATCACCTGTCCTAAAAGAACACTTTTAGAACTATATCTCGCAGTTTCATTAATTCATTTTAATGAAACAACTAAGACTTTATAACACTTTTTTATGAAATTATTTCCCCAATCACCTGCCTTAGGTAAGAGATGTTTGAAAAATAAGATTCACTTCTTTTACCTCCTCATAGAAATATTTGCAATATTGACCATAAAACCATTCCAATTTTATCTCGAATACCAGAGGCAAGTACACTTCTCTGTATAAGAAGACATTGTTGAATGCAGACATAGTGAGTTTAGTCTCAATGGCAAAAAAAGTACTAAAAGAAGTAAGTAGCATCCCAAGTTGATTCTAATATTCCATATACCATGATTGTGATCCAATGGACCTATAAGTACAACTACTGCTGATCATGGCTTTGATCACATAACTTATAGCAAGACTGCACAACTTGTTGCGGGAAAAGAGCCATATTAATAAATTAAAAATCTTTGTATACTACAAAGAAATGCCAGAAGTGCTGATCAGCTGTTTACAGCAAGTGAAGTGTCAAGAGTTGTGGAGCTGGTGATCAGCAGCTTTAAATTTATTACTTTAAAAAAAATGTTGGTTGGCTGCACAATGCTACTTGGCAGGCCAATTTTTGTTATACAGTATGATAAAGAAACAAGCTACTCTTTGAGGTGAAAAACACAATGAGGCATACTGCATACCTTATATGTTTACAACACTACATTGATCTGGAATGAAAAAGCCTAAATTTATAATTATGCTGAATTTTGATGAAAGAGAGAATGGATTGTAGTTGTGAAGGATGATCTGAAAATTAAGACATTATCGGTTTTCAACTAAAGATACATAGCTAGATTCAGAGATATGATAACATGTTGAAATTTGTGTAAGAAATGACATAGTCGAAGAAGAATTAGAAATTCCTGTTGATTCAGAATGTCGATTTTAAGCTCTCATATGTGTGCATGTGTTTGGGTATGTAAGAGTAGATCTAGATCTTGCAGATGTATTTCTCTTAATAATCAGTTAAGAATTTCCAGTCCAGTGACTACAGTTACAATTCCTTCACATAGTAGGAAATCTTTGCCAAGAATTTTTCATATGTCCAATTTCTCAGAATTGGTCATATATTTCTGCCTTCTAATAAAAGATATATTATAAATGAATGGATTCTCTCAGGAATTTTTCTTCTCTTATTTGGAGATGCTGGCTGTGTCTAATGACTTCTATCTGAGATATCTGAATGCTTCTATTTGTCTATTCCTAAATTAACGGAAAAATAAATTATTACATTATTGAACAGGCAAAAATATTTAAAAAAATACATTACCCCACAGGTAGAGGAGTCACGGGTTGGAGTTGGTTGATTGGGAATTCTAGAGTTTTCCCTGACTTTTCCAATTCCTGTTTAGACTGCCAATAAATAGTTGGAATAAAATCCTTGAGACTATTTTTGAATGTGATTAAATAGGTGAATGTTGAGACATGATGTTTTCATGCATTACTATTGGCAGGAAGAATGAGCTTCTACCTGCGCTACATTGTTGGTTTTATGCTGTTCTTTTTCAGGTTATTGTAATGAATCTGAATTTCATATCAATAACACATGGCTACAATATAATCAATGTCATCTTGTTTTCTGTTCTGTTGAAAAACAAAGTATTGCTAATGTACATGCAACTTCTTATAAATAAATGTAAGAAAAATATACTGAAGTAAATGTTGGTAGTTCAACATAGCTGTTAACACCAACTGGAAACAAACAAGATCTATATGTATACAAAACTCTGAAGTGTCTTGACTGATTTAATCACTTATGCTATCCTAGTGTTTTGGTAGTTGTTATCAGTTTTAAGAATGTGGAAATACTCCAGAAAGTTTGAGAGCATGTATATATTTAAACAATTTGAAAGGCTGTTTCTTATATGGTGTTTATGGGGGATTATGTGGTTATATTACCTTAGGTTATTTTTTGTCTCTTTTCCAAAAGTACTATACATGTAAAAATGTGCTACTGTAACATATGTCTAAAACATTATTCTAGCATTGCGCCCTCTCAGGTGTTCATTTCTATTAGAGCAGAACTGGCCACCCACGTTCCTTTTGTCATATTATGCAGTAACACAGATCAATAGCTTGCGGATGTATGTGGAAAAAGTAAATTCAATCTGGTAATACTGGCAAGTGGTTGTCTTTCAGGGTATAGAGATATAAATTTGGAATAAGTTTTTAATTTCTAGTACTACTTTTTTCTGATGCCAAAATGGTAACTCTTCACTTCTGAATGTATATTAAAAGCACAGAACACCTCATACTGCATATAATTTGTCAATCAATATTTCCTGACACACAACAACTGCTAGTTAACTATGGCTAGAAGCCATCTCCTTAGTGGTAGAGAATCAAGAAAAATAAATAAAAACTAATTTTTGGAGCCTGGAATGTACATACCGTTGCTGTATAGAGACAAAATGTCAAGGCATGAAAGGTGAACAACACCCATAGCAACTAAACTTTGCCATTGTTTTGAGGCACATGTTATGCTCAGCACATTTGCTCAGAAGCAGCAGGCTGTTGCCATTTAATTTCCAAGATTCCATTCCAGTTGTTGCTGTCTGTTTCCACTCTTAACACTGAAGTCACCCAGAATGACGCTTTGTTATTGGTCAGCCGTGTTTGAATAATCTGGTCTAGATCTTGTGGAAACCTTCCGTCTTCATCTGAAGTAATGGAGAGTTGATGTGTAGGTACCAGTCTTTGCCACTTGAATTCACAATATCACCATAGAATCATTCGAGAAATCCTCTTTGCTATGCCTGTGCAATCCTCGCACAGAAGAACTGTGATCTGTAGTTGATGCTGAAGAAGTTCTCAGGTGCCACTATGCTCTTTTCTATTTATTTATCTAGTTTTATTTATTTTTCACATTTTGGAATTACTCAAGAGGGACCATGGGCAGTGAACAATAAAATGTCCTCCAGCTTAACTGTCACCCCAAACAAGACAGAACTATCTTACCAGCCCATGCCAAATATCAACCTTATACTGGTAGAACCAAAATAACTGTTGATGACACCCACCTGACACCCACAGCTTCAAATACTTGGAAAGCATAATCTTGAGTGATCTGTTTTCGGATGAAGAAATTGACTTGATCTGCAATGCTAGCTAGGCATTGGGGAGGCATTGTATTAAGATGTTCAATCAATAAAATATCCCTATTTCCACAAAGTCTACAGAGCTGTGATTATCCCTTCTCTTCTATATGGATGGGAGTCCTGGGTTCTGTACTGAAGGCTCTAATAGGGGGTTCACCAGAATTGAGACTCTGATTTTCAGAGCCCAGATAGATGGGTGAGACACACCTCAGAATGAATGACTGCCATATGTCTTGCCAGTTGCTCTATAGCAGTGGTCTCCAACCTTGGCAACTTTAAGACCTGTGGACTCAACTCCCAGAATTCCTCAGCCAGCAAAGCTTCCTCTGGGAGTTGAAGTCCACAAGTCTTAAAGTTGCCAAGGTTGGAGACCACTGCTCTATAGCTACTGGAGTTTACCTGGAAGAGACCATAAAAGTGCTATAAAAATGCTGTTGAAAGAATTTTGTGTCACTATGACATTTCACTAATGGAACTAGAAGCTGCAACAGAACCTGCTGCTGAACCCTGCACTATGAAGCCTCTGCCGTTTTGAAGTCAGATGGTTTTCCAAAATTTGATAAGCTTCATAACATAACAGCCACAGTTACAGCAGTAATAGATTTCCAGTTCTCCCATTGTGCTAGACTGCACTTTCAGACTGGGACTGCAAAGCCAGTCTTCACAGATGAACTGCACAATGTCTTCTTTTAACCTGAAGGACAGCCATAGCAACTAAAATTAATTACCTGTTTTCCTGGGGTAAAATATGTCTTTACATAACTCAAGGATTATAGATTATATCATCTACAGGTAATTCTCAAATTAAAACTGTTCATTTAGTGACTATTTGAAGTTACAATAGCAGTGAAAAAAATGACAATTTTTCACAGTTACAACCTTGGCAGCATCCCCATGAACATGTTGATCAAAATTCAGATTCTTGCCAACTGGTTCATACTTATGACTGTTGCAGAATCCCAGGGTCATTTGATTCCCTTTGCAGCCTTCTGAGAAGCAAAGTCAGTGGGGAAACCTGATTCATTTAAGAACCAGGTTACTAACTCATCAACTGAAGTGATTCACTTAACTACTTGAGCAAGAATGTCATAAAATGGGGGAAAACTCACTTAACAACTGTCTCATTTAACACAGAAATTTTGGGCTCAGTGTCATAAGTCGACTGCCACATTTCTGTGAAGACATGGCCAGTAACTGACACTCCTAGAGAATCTCCTCTCTATGGACTGTCATTTGTCAAATTCAACAACACAAGGAACAGGCTTCCTTTTGTCTACTTGACTCTCTGAGGTTAAGGAAGTCCCAGAATCATCCCTCAAGATCCTCCGATAACAATAGCAGCCTGCAAACAGTTTTAGAAGCCAAGCTTCCAGAACAACTGGGAGCTGAAGCTGGGAGGCAGGGTGAAATCATGTTGTTATTGGATAAAACAGCTGTTTTGCAATTTATTTTCAAATGGACAATAAGCTATGTCCTTCATTTCTAAACAATTTATGATTACCTTTACAAACTAAAGAGACTTTCTTTAGTTACAGCTTACAACTCCTTTTGAGACTTCTTTACTATTAAATGAGAGGAGAAGATGGCTAGAGGCAGCCAAAATAAGGAAGTGTGGAGTATTTTTTTCTCTTGAAATAAAGATTGGTGACTTTAATGTACTACTTTTGAAATAATTAGTTGCTCTGCATTGTTTTCTTGTGGGTGGTTGAAATCTGCCAATTTTTAAGGACTCTTGATTGGCCAGAAAAAGAAAGAAAGACAGAGAGAGAGAAGGAAGGAAAGAAAGAAAGAAAGAAGAAAGAAAGAAAGAAAGATAGATAGATAGATAGATAGATAGATAGATAGATAGATAGATAGATAGATAATAGTCTTTGACCACTAGAGGGAACTACAAGGATGCCTTATTCTGAGCTGGTATCTGTTATTAAAGAGATTATTGACCAGTCATTAGAGAAGATTCATCATTTCATGAATCAGTCAAAATATACTAATTACACAGAGAATATTAAAATAGAACAAGAGATACAATTAGGTGTAGAAAATAATCAACCTACTGTGTCAACTTTAAAAATACTGGATAATGCAAATAGCCTAACTGTAACTTCAGAATATAAATCTGACATCAGCTTTTCTTATGATGATAGTGCAAGTGTAACCCACCCAGTGCAACCGAAACAAGTATCAAGTAAATTCATAATTCTTAAGAGGCCACGTTTGGGACTACTGCTTTATGGATACTAACAAGGTCAAGAATTCTTTGAGAAAAAAAAAGATACGATAGCCATCTTAGTAAAGAAAACTTTAATATGCGAAGATTCGCTTCAGACTAATTTACATCATCTAACACAGGGATGTCAAGTCAAGGCCTGTGGTCAAATCTGGCCCATGAGATGGTTACATCTGCCCAAAGGGCTGCTGGAGAAACAGTGAAGGAGTGGTCCAAGGGGCCTTGGACTGGCTCAGGGACAGATCTGCAACCTGCGGTGACCATCCAGCCTGGACTGCAGGCAGCCTTAGATCTGTGGTGCTACCTCAGCCCTGTCCCCTGGGTGTGTGCGCAGGAGGCGGTGAGCGCAAGGGGGGGAGGCTGATATCTTGGGGGCCAGTGATGTGTGGTGAGGCTTATGGCTGGTGAGGCACTGACACAGTGGTGGGTTTCAATTTTTTTTAGACTTCAACTCCCAAAATTCCATAGCCAAGCATGCTCAGTTCCGATTTAAAGCGACAGCATTTGTTTTTCTCCTTTGCGAAAAGTTTCCTTCATTCTTTTCTTCTCCCTCCCCCTCCTTCCTCCCCCTCTCCCTCCCCTCCCCGCTCTCTCAAACAGACACATACACAGAGAGAAGTTGGATTGGACTATCTCTCCTAACCCCCTTCCCTCTCTCACTCACTCTCTCTCAAACAAACACAAACACAGATGTTGGATTAGAGCTGATCCGAGCCTTTGATTGCAGGCGGAGCCACATTACCTTTTCAAACTTGTAATCAATGAAGCTGGGTTTATATAGTTTTATCCAGCTGTGTGTGTGTGTGTGTGTGTTTGAAAAGGCAACGTGGCTCTGCCTGCAATCAAACTACACTTGGGGAGGGATCTACACTTGAGGATGAAGTTTGAATTCCTCCCCCTCCCTCCGACCCACACATACTTTTTTCAGCTGTTTCAGAGAGGATTCAACTCTGCTCTTGCCTGTCATCATGAAAAGAAAAAAAAATGTAAAAGGAAAAAGGCAAGAGCTGAGGTCAGGCTGAGCTAGTTGCTGCACAGAGTCACCGTGGATGACTCTGCTTAACTGTTTAAAAAAGCCTCTAAAAAAGCAGGAGAAAGCAGGAGAACAATGTGCCTCACCTACGTCAGGAATTTTTAGGCTTTTAACCCTTGCTTAACTCTGCTCGAGTGATCATAAAACACCTAAAGTCAGACTAAATGAGGCACGTCGTTCTCCTGCCTTCTCCTGTAGAGAGCACTTTTTAGACGCTTTTTTAAACAGTTAAGCACTAAGCAGAGTCATCCACGGTGACTCTGGCAGCAACTAGTTCAGCCTGACCTCAGCTCTTGTCTTTTTCCTTTTACATTTTTTTTCTTTTCATGATGACAGTGGTGAGGCTCTGCCTCCCCTGCCTCCCCTGACTTCATGTCCCTGCTGGGGGCATCCCTTTCTCTGAGGACACCAGACCTCTTGCTCTCTCTACTGCCTATGCGTACACCCAGGGGGGCAGGGACAAGGTGGTGCCATGGATCTAAGGCTGGCCACAGTTAGGTGCAGAGAGCTGCCATCAGGTTGCAGATAAGGGCTGCGCCTGCACAAGCATCTTTATACCCTGCTCACTGGCCTTTCACTTTGTGTGTGCATGCACGGGGGGGGGGGAGGAATCTGGTTGCAGGGGCTCCACAGCCAACTGTGACCATGCAACTGGTTCTCCAAGAACCAGATGTAGTGGTGGCAGCACCGGCAGCAAGCAGAGTCAGGGGAGTCATGTGATCCTGACCACCAGACCTGCCTGCTCCATCCAATATATTTGGGATGGGACAGATGCTGCCCAGCACATCCAGCATGCTGGACTGCATGGCTCCGCCCTGCGCATCTGCCTCTGGCTACTGCCACCGTTGCAGCCCAAGACAAGATGACACAGGATGGGGTGGCTGTTGCTGTCACCATCAACCCGCCTACTCCGTCCTGTCTGTTTTTGCTTGCGATTGGAGAGATCACCACTTGTCATCTCCTTGGCCCACATGTGAAGTATCCGACAGCGCTTGCCATGGCTGTGGGCGTCTGCCACCCTGAGGCCATCAGCAGCTTGCGCAGGTCCATTAGGCTGCTCAATTGCTGCCCAGAGCACCAGGCCCATCCAGCATGGGGAAAGTGAAGCAGCAAGCTAAAAAGCCCAAGTACAGATGGTAGAGCAGTGGTTCCCAAAGTGGGTGGTACCACCCACTGGGGGGCAGTGGTATGGCTTAGGGGGGCGCTAAGAGGCAAGGGGGGGTGGCATGGGGGCGCTAAGAGGCAAGGGGATGGCAGGGGGGCGATAAGAGGCAAGGGGGGTGGTGGCAGAGGAGTGCTGGAGGTGGCCCCCTCTAGCGAGCCGCTTAGAACCAGTTCGCTTACTCACCCCTGCCCATCTGGAAGCTGCTCGATCACTCGCTCCCCCTGCCCATCCGCACTATGCTAGCCCTGCCCACTGCTCACGGATTGGCTGGCTCACCAATCACCCTGCCTGCCTCTAAGAGCCCTATCTAAACCCAGTTACCTTTTTTTCTGCTTGGCTTTCTATAGATAGGGCTCTTAGAGACGGGCGGGGCGATTGGTGAGCCAGCCAATCAGTGAGCAGTGGGCAGGGCTAGCATAGTGTGGACAGGCGGGGGAGTGAGCTATCAAAGGGAGGCCCCTTTGCCTCCCTTTGCTCCCACTTTGTCTTGATGAGGCCGCTGCAGCTGCCGGGCACAAACGGATGGAGGTAGCCAGAGCGGCGGGACAGCCCGGGCGGGTGGGCAAGCCAGCTGTCTGATATTCTATCGCTCATCCGCTTGCCCGCCCGGGCCGCTCTGGCTACCTCCGTCCGTCCGTGCCCGGCAGCTGCAGCGACCTCATCAAGACAAAGTGGGAGCGAAGGGATGTGAAGGTGCTTCGGTGCCCTGCCTGATCCTCCTTTGCTTGCTTGCTGTTTTGCCTGAACGGGGCACCTTGGCAGAAGCCCTTTGCTGGCGGCCAGACCTCCCCTCCCTGGGGCGACATGCGGTAGTTTTCTCGGTGTGGCCAGCACATAGGAGGTAAGCTGCTGCCGCTGTCCCCACCCCCACGCCCATGCTTCCAGGCGGCCATGCAGCCCTGTGCTATAAGCAAGCCAGTGATCCTTGCAAGGCTGCTGAATCCTAAGGGAGATGCGAATGGGACCAAAATTTGAAAAACAAGTGAAAATTCTTTCGGGAGACCAGAAGCAAACACACACACACACAGACCACACCACACCACACCACACCACACCACACCACACCACACCACACCACACAGAAAAAATGTCTGGTTTTGAATATAATCCTCCCTAGTGCTTGGGGAAAAAATAGAGGAACATTTGGATATACATTTTGAATTAACTTGGGAAGAAAATTGCTAAAATCACTTTTAGCTGTGTTCTGCACTAAGGAGTCATGCAGTAGCATTTTTTGTTGAATTAGTAGAGTAATATTTACAACAGCCAGCTAAGATAGTTTTATCGGTTTTATAATGTGCGTGAGTAGAGGACTTAGGCATAAGTGAAATGTTTGCCTGTGATTATATAATAAATTCACAGCTTATACATTTGAATTAGATGTTTTTCAATTCATGTTTAACCTATACTTGATATACTTGTATTCAATACATAAGGTGATAATTATGTCAATGGAAGAGATAGGAAACTGCATTAGTGATATATATGTCAATGCGTTGATTTGTACTAAAAATGTTTAGCTTAAATAAGTTATAAGGTATCACAAATATGAGTGTAGAAAATGTAATGTAGTTGTGGATGACCCTTTGCATGTGTTGTATTGGGAATAACAACAACAACAACAACAACAACTCTGCCATTGCCGGTCCCAGGCCCGGATGAGAAAGGAGGAGGGTTGGGATCAGTTTGACAACCTGACCCCATTAAAAAAAAACCGCCAACCCATACAATATGGTGAAAGAAATGAATAAAAATTCTATACCGCATCATTCATCACGCGGGTTAACAAGGGCCGTGGCGGATGTTGGGGTCCCTGGACATCTGTTGACAAGTGGGCTACAAGTGGACCAGCCAACAAAACGACAAAAATATAGTGCAGATGAAAACCGTGCCATAATGGCCTGTTATTACAACTCAGAGCCAGAAAAAAGAGGTTATTTAAAGTGAATGTATGAATTATGGAAACAACAATAGCCAGATTCAAATGTTAGTGAACAACGACTAGCAGATCAAAGGCGATTTATTATATGGAATAAAGTGTTTAGTGAAGTTGAACTTGAGGAAATTCAGGCAAATTGCAAAACGAAAAAAAGAACATCACAAACGGAAATAACTGATATTCAAGACACAACTAAAGACATTGTAGTAGAACTCCCAGAAGAAGCTGTCGGGGAGGAAATAACAACACTACCACTAGAACCAGTTATCACTGAACCAACTGATGAACTAACTCAAAAACAAAAAGAATTGAAGGATAAGACCATGGAGCATTTTCTGCTTAATGAGGAAAGGCAGCGTTTACCATCACTAAAAACTGTGCCTAAGAAAATTTTGGCCCCTATCATGAAAATGGTTAATGCAGTTTTTTCAACAATTGAATCAATTGGAATCATCTTGGAAATGAACCAGTTAATGTACAGCGCAGCTGTAATAGTCACTAATGAACTAGGCATTAAAATCAAAGTGTTGGAGTATTCACAACTTTTGGAGGCAAGTTGTTCCATTGACTAATTGTTCTAACTGTCAGATTTCTCCTTAGTTCTAAGTTGCTTCTCTCCTTGATTAATTTCCACCCATTGTTTCTTGTCCTACCATCAGGTGCTTTGGAGAATAGTTTAACTTTCTCTTCTTTGTGGCAGCCCCTGAGATATTGGAACACTGCTATCATGTCACCCCTAGTCCTTCTTTTCATTAAACTAGACATACCCAGTTCCTGCAACCGTCCTTCACATGTTTTAGCCTCCAGTTCCCTAATCATCTTTGTTGCTCTTCTCTGCACTCTTTATACAGTCTCAACATTTTTTTTACATCATGGTGACAAAACTGGATGCATTATTCCAAATGTGGCCTTACCAAGTAGAATAGAAATAGTAAGGATGACACTGGAACTGAAAGCATGTGTTACAAGAGGCAGAAATCACATACTTGATCATGCATATTTTAATTGCAACTAAAAGTTAGAAAGGAGGAGATACAATTGGAGGAAATGGTAAAGAGGAGAGTTGTTAAAGAAGATGATGCCAAAGGTTAAATATTAATGTTATCATTTTATGTTATTATATTATTAATATGATGAGGAATTATAACAATGAAGGTGTATAATATTATTATTTAAGCATAATTGTACATAGAACACACACTGATGAAAATTGGATGTTATAAATAAAACAAAATATGAAAAAAGAAAAAAGAAACATAGCTCTCACTGGAGTGAAAGAGCTGAGATTGGGGAAGGCACAGGTAACAGAAAGTGGCACGTTTCAAAGGCGGCAGCTTGTTTCTGGAGGTGCCAAACAGCGTCCTGCTGTGAGAGCCAGCCATGCCTCTCCGCCATCCATCTTGCTAATGGGGGTGCTTCTGCTGGGCAATCTCCTCCTCCCTTTGGGCTGTTGTGCTTGGCAGGGAGGGGAGCACTTCCTCACGCCACCCCCTTTTTTCTCTTGGCCCTGCCAACAAGGGAGGAGGAAAGCCAGGCTTGGGGAATGGCCCCTACCCTGCAAGATCCACCCCCGCTGTTCTGTCCGATCTCTCTTTGCTGGTGGCAACAGGAAATGTACTGTGATGAAGGCAGAATGCTGTTGCCATGCAAAGGCAAGTGTAGGGGCGGTTCACTCCTGCACTAAGGCTCTGGCCATGTCACTGCCATGATAGGGCAATGGCTCTTTCATCCCTCTGCTGCAACAGGGTGACAGGGAGCCGAAGCAGAGGACCCAAAAAGATGCATCTGGCTCCGTAGCCGCAGGTTGCCAACCCCCACTCTTGGCTCTTACTTTCTATTTCTTCCCTACTCTCCTGGTCTTCTTCCATCGTAAAATGGTGCTCAAAAAATTTGTGTGCTTTGTCAAGCATATCAATCCCAAATTTCTTATCCTGATTCCTTCCGGGATCAACCATCTAAATATCACATTATTTTTAATCAATTACATAGTTAGAAATTGATATTGTCTCTTGTGTTCCCTGACTAACTTGGGTATCTGCTTTCGCATTTGGATTTTTCTCCCTTTGCATATCACTGGTTCATCCCTTGTTCTTTTATATACCTCATCTCTTGTCTTTTTGGTGAACCTCACATGCACCTCTCTTGGCAATTTGTGTTGTGTAATTTGTGTGTATTCTGTAAACCATCAATGTCTTCGTGTATGTCATGTTCATTTTTCTGTAGTGTGTCTGCTAGCAGGTCTGTTATTACCCTAACCAGGTCTTCCTCCTTATCTATATTGTTCTGGAATCTCAGGAAAAACGCTGCCTTTTCCATTTCTAGAAAAACAATCATCTCTTCCAATTCCCTATTGTCCAGGATAAATTTTTGTTCCATTGCTTCCATCTTCTTTTCTGTTTGTTCACCTTTATTTCTACTGTATGTATTCTATGTTCATTCTTATTGTTTGTCAGTTATGGTTCCTCCACACCTTGTTTTTATATTATTCTATAACAATGATATAGCCATATAGTAGCGATATGAGGATATAGATATATATTAAATATAAAATATGAGTCAATATAGACATGTATATAGGTATACAAATGTATTATGTTCTAAATAATATACTATAGTCAAATGAGAAGTAATGTAAGATAAATTGTTAATATACTGGAATACTTGGGAAAGAATAATCAAATCCATGCAGCACTTATATTTTTAGATGCCGAGAAAGCCTTTGATCGAGTGAACTGGCAATTTTTAATGAAAACAATGCAAAAGATGCAAATAGGAGAGTATTTTTTACAATCAATTAAAGCAATATATCGGGAACAAACAGCACAAATTATAGTCAATGGAAGTTTAACAGACCCATTTAAAATCGAGAAAGGTACAAGACAGGGTTGTCCCCTATCGCCATTATTGTTTATTATAACCCTGGAATTATTGTTGAATAAAATGCGGGGGTCAGATGATTTACAGGGAATCAAGATTAGGCATCAAGAATATAGATTATGTGCATTTGCAGATGACTTGGTTATAACATTAACCCAACCACAGAAATCTAGCAAGGTTTTAATGAATATGATTAATCAATATGGTCAAGTATCTGGATTTAAAATAAATTTAGGAAAAACAAAGATGCTAGATAAAAACATGAACACAAATCAAAGGGAAGATTTAGAAGAAATGACGGGATGTGAAATAGTTAAAAAGGTTAAATATCTAGGAGTCTACATCTCAACCTCAAATGGGAAACTATATAAGTATAATTATGAGCCACTATGGCGTAGTATACAGATAGAGATGAACAATTGGGAAAAATTACAATTATCCTTGTTGGGAAGAATAGCAGCAGTGAAAATGAATGTCTTGCCTAAATTTCTCTCTCTTTTTCAAGGGCAGGGGAGGGGAGGTAAATATTTGTAAAAAGTTTTTTTTTCTAAAAAAATTCAATAAAAAAAATAATGTACTATATTGTGAATATAATATAATATAGTATAATCACATGTAAAATAAGCAATGTTTATCAATTATTTTAAATATTTGCTATTGATATATATAATCAATATATGTTAATATTTTATCAAACCTTTAAATTATACAAATATATATGTGCACGCGCACACACACACCAATCTTCTTTAATGGTTTAGTTCATAGTTCCTATGATGTTTGTTCCCTTTATTATAGTTCTTTCTAGCAATCGTCAAAATTATAAAATTTGTAATCCATGTTTGTGTCTAATCTCACAAACTGCACAACAATGTCTAATATACCTTTCCAGATTTGTATGAAAGCTGTCTCTTCTTTCTCTTTAATGTCTACAAGTTCTCACAGAGAACTTTAGTTACTGAAAGTTATTAAAAGTATTGCATCAGTCACTTTGCTTTAATCCAATAATTCTTCTTACCTCTAGATGGTGCTCTTGTTTTTTTTTTTTAATACTATCCTTAGGGAAACTCCTTTCAAAGTTTATAATCAGTCACAATCAATATAGATGAGCTGTAGCAAAGAAAATATTTCTTAGAAGTTAGTCTGGAGTTCCTCCTCTCTCTTTTGCTAAGTCTCCTGTGCTCTTCTCCCAATCTGTCAAAAGCTGTCAAAAGCTCCAGCCGCTTAATGGCTGCTGTTCCTTGGGCGGAAATCCTGCCCCACTCTTTTGGGTTAGAATATTTTATTTTCATTTCCATGACATATAATCACATGTATATCATTACATTGATAATATCATGTTATAAAAGAAGACAATATACATGTGCATTCATACTACTTTAAAATCAAACCTGAAATAATTCCCTCCCCACCCTCCCCCCCGAACCCCCAAAACCTACCCCCCCGACTTCCCAGAACCCGTACACGGTATGGGTATTTAACAACCACAGTCTAAGATATATTGATAAATGCCATCTATAGAACATCTTGTAGAAATTTTCTCTCAGGTTTTGGGCTTGTGTGAATTTCACATTCCTTACCCAAATTCTTTCCCACGTATCCAACATTATTGGTTCTTCAATATTTTGAGCCCACTTTATCATGCAATCTTTAACTAATTCTGTTTCCGAATCCATCTGTATTAATACATTATATATCCTCTTTATATGCATTAAACTTTGATCTCTTACTTGTTTAAATAGATTATCCTCAACTTGGATAAAACCAATTTTTTGATCTATTTTCCACCTGGCCTGTAATTGCCCATACTGGAACCATGTTTGAACTGCCTTCTCCTCTTTTAATACCTCTTAAGGATTTTAGTTGTAGTACCCCCTTTCCAAAATGAGAAGCTGTCTGTAAGTAATTCTATCCTGTTTTTGTACTATATTCATATTTTCAATTGCATGTCTAGGAATTGCCCACATGGGTATCTTGTCATTTAATTTATGTTGATATTTTTTCCAGACCCGCAGTAAAGCATTTCTTAAAATATGATTTTTAAAATTTTTGTCCATTTTTTTGTTAAATGACAGGTAAGCATGCCAACCATATACCAAATCATATCCCTCAATATTCAATATCCTATCATTGGTTAAATCGATCCAATCGCTAATTACAGATAATACCACTGTATCATAATATAGTTTTAGATTGGGTAGTTTCAAACCTCCCCTCTCATGTATATCTTGCATTATTTTCAGCTTTACTCTCAGCTTCTTTCCTGCCCATACAAATTTATTGATACCCTTGTGCCATTCTAAAAGATTCGCATCTTTTTAAAGTATAGGTAACATTTGGAAAAGAAATAAAAATTTTGGTAAGATATTCATTTTCACTGCCGCTATTCTCCCCAACAAAGATAAGTGCAACTTATCCCATTTTTTCATCTCTATCTGTATACTATGCCAGAGTGGTTCATAATTATACTTATATAATTTCCCATTTGAGATTGAAATATTAACTCCGAGATATTTGACCTTTTTGACTATCTCACATCCCAACATTCCTCCTAGTTCTTCCTTTTGTTTAGTGTTCATATTTATGGGTAATATTTTTGTTTTCCCTAAATTTATTTTAAAACCAGACACTTGACCATATTGATTAATCGTCATACTGGATTCCTGCGGTTGTTCCAATATTATAACCAAATCATCCGCAAAAGCACGCACTCTGTATTCTTGCTGCCTAATCTTAATTCCTTTTAGACCATCCAAGCCCCGTATTTTATTCAACAATACTTCCAAAGTTATAATAAACAATAGTGGGGACAAGGGACAGCCCTGTCTTGTACCTTTTCCAATTTGAAAAGAGTCTGTTAAACTTCCATTGACTATGATTTGAGCCGTTTGCTTTTGATATATTGATTTGATTGATTGTCTCAGCATCAGGAATTTGATTGTTCTTTCCCAAGTATTCTAACGCATTAATAATTAATCTAACATTACTTTTCATTTGTCTCCCTTGAATAAAACCTGTTTGGTCAGTGTGTATCAATTGTTGAATAACCAACATTAACCTGTTTGCTAGTATTTTAGTAAAAATTTTATAATTTACATTAAGTAATGAGATAGGTCTCATAGGTTTTTTGGTTGAGTAGTATCTTGATCTTCTTTGGGTATCAGAGATATAAAGGCTGTCTTCCAAGATAGAGGCACCTTACCTTCCGTTTGAATCTTGTTAAATAATTCTCTAAGAGGTTCTACCATTTCTAACTGTAGATTTTTATAGTAAGCCGCTGTCAAGCCATCTGTGCCTGGTGCCTTCCCTGACTTTAACTGCTTAATTACCTGTAAAATTTCCCCCGAGGTTATTGGTTGATTCAATTTTTGCCTGTGCTCTTCTTTAACTAAGGGTATTTTCTCTTTATCTAAATATTTCTCTATATCTAGACCATTAATTTTATCCCCCTTATACAACTCTGTAAAAAATTCCCGGAATGACTTGAATCTCATCCTGTTGAAACACCTCCTTCCCTCTGTAGATCAATTTAGATATGTTTCGAGAGTTCCTTTTTTTCCTAATCTGATAAACTAACCATCTGCCAGGTTTATTTGCGTTGCAGAAAGTATTGTGTTTTGCGTATAACAAACTAGTAGCTACCTGATCAGAAATCAACATATCAAATTGAGCCTTTAATATAGTAATTGCTTCCTTAACCTTTGTATCGCCTGGGTTCAATGTTAACTCCAGCTCTTTCCTCCTAATTTCCTCTTCCAATTCTGTTTGTTTTACCCCTTGTTTATGTCTATGTGATTTATTTATATTTATCAATACTCCTCTCATATGCGCTTTGCTTGCATCCCATACGAATTCCATAGGTGTACCCTTGTTCATATTAAAAACAAAGTATTCTGTTAGCAATTTTTTACAATCATTGATATACTTTTCATATCTAAATAGGTTTTCGTTCAATCTCCAAGACCTTCTTGCCTGTACCACCCCTCCCAACTCCATCCAAACTGGATTATGATCCGAAAGAACTCTAGCCGCAATATTTTTCTTCTTCATCCTGGAAAGCAAATCATTAGTGATTAATATAAAATCAATCCTAGAAAAGGATTGATGCCTATCAGAAAAGAAGGTAAAATCATATTCTTCTGCATTTCTTTCTCGTCAGATATCTTTCAGTTCAAAGTCATCCATCATATCAAAAAAGGATTTAGGTAACTTTGCTCGCATCTGAGTATTTGGGCGAGAAACTTTCTTATCTCTCTTAGTATCTATAACACCATT
This sequence comes from Thamnophis elegans, assembly GCF_009769535.1. NCBI lineage: Eukaryota > Metazoa > Chordata > Lepidosauria > Squamata > Natricidae > Thamnophis > Thamnophis elegans. Next base: position 56,510,725 of record NC_045547.1, read on the forward strand.
CCAGTCACCCAATAGTATGCAAGACCTATAATCCCACTGTACTAATTTAGTATGAAGATTTCTATAGATTCCATCTTGTTGTTGATTAAGAGCATAAATTCCCAAAATCAATGTCTTTTTCCCTTCTAGGATCAAATCTAACGCGATGTATTTTCCATAGGGGTCTGCTTCAATTAATTCAGCTTTCATATCTTTTCTTAAATATATAAGTATACCATTTTTCTTTTCCATAGCAGAAGCTACAAAATGTTGACCAAATCTTGGGTTAATCAAATATTTTTGATCAGTTGATTTAATATGAGTTTCTTGCAAACAAATTATATCATTCTTGAACTGTTTAAGATAGTGAAATATTTTCTTTCTCTTCTGTGGAGAGTTCAATCCATTGACATTCCATGTTAGAATCTTAATTGTCATCTTTGGTTACCTGAAGCTTTTTTAGAGCCTCCTGCATAGCCTGTTTAACCTTTGGCCTGGCTCCTCCCACTGCTTCTGGACTGGTTGCTGTAGCTTCTTGACCGATGGCAGGTAATTGTTGGAGTTGTTGCGTTTTGGCTTGTTGCTCCATTCGTCTGGTAATCATACGGCTTGGTCTTTGTTCCATAACACCTTGCGCTTCTAGGAGAGAGAGATGATCCATCTTATCTGGTAATTGTGTGATTTGCTGTCTATCTTGTCCTTTTTGTGATCTTTCTCTGGGTCCAGATGGTGCAGGATGTGCAGCCTTCAAAATATTGTGGTAAAAATCTCGAGCTTTCCATACTGAGTTGAGACAGTATCTTTGACTATCAAATGTGAATATAATGCCGAATGGTGCGTCCCATCTGTACTGTATCTGACGATTTCTAAGCTCTTCAACTAAGAAAGCATAATCTCCCCTGGCTCTTAGCATTTGAGGTGGTATCTCTTTCAAACCAGTCAGGTCTCGACCCCCAATTTGGAGCTTAGTTTTATAAGACTCTTGTAGTATTGTGTTTCTGAGCTCTCTTGTGGTAAAATATATAATGATGTCTCGAGGGAGCTGCTTCTGCTTTGCCACCCAAGAATTAATGCGATAAACTTTATCAATTTGCCAGTCAAACTTAGCCCCCGGTCTTCCCAACAGACTATCAAAGGCTTCTGAAAAAATCTGTTTCAGGTTTTCCTGCTTATCTTCACGCAACCCCCTTACTCTTAATGCCAACTCCATTTGTCTGTACTGTATTATAATAATTTCTTTTTCAGCATTTTCAACTTTTTGCTGCACCACCTCTGTTTTTGATGTCAAATTAATATTGGCTTCATTAAGATCCTCTAGACTATCTTCAATTCCGGAAACATGTTCTGTCAGTACATTTACAAGCCCCAGCATATCATCTTTGATTTTAGCAACCCTGGTATCAATTTTGTCATACAACTCCTCTTTAAGTTCTTTTATCTCCTCTTTTATCTCCTCTTTAAAATCTTTAAGTTTGTCTTCCACCTTAATTGTCTGATTGTTAAAAGCCTCATTCAATTCCTTTAGGAAGAATTCTTTCGTTAGTAGATCGCCAGTAGAGGGCGTAGAGAGCGGAGGCTGCAGCTTTGTGCCAAGTATTGGTGATGTGCCAGCACTTCTGGGGGCTGGGGGGGAATCTTCAAATTGAGATTTGGTTTTGAGGCCATTCCGAGTTTTATCTTCAAGCAATTAGTAAAACTCTACTGGCCAGCTATACAGCTGTGGAAAGAGGCAATAAATCACCCCTTTCTTTTGAAATATTTAAGGCTCCGTAGGGCTTTGCAAAAAGTTTCAAAAGATAAAGATTGTAACAAGACAGTTCAGCGTGCTCATCACCATTTTAACTGTCTCTTTATTAGCTAGGTTAACAGAAGAAAGTCTTGTAAAAATGAAGCTAATTAGTAAAACTCTGCTGGCCGGCTGTGAGGTAAAGTAATAAATCACTCCCTTCCTTTGAAGTTTGAAACTCCGCAGAGCTTTACGAGGAGATTCAAAAAGTAAACATTGTTATGGAGCAATTCAGCAAGCTCGTCGCCATTTTAAATGCCTCTTTAAGTAGCTAGATTAACGGAACAAGATCTTGTAAAAATGAAGCTAAGATTTGAATAAGCAATTAAAGTTCTCGCATACGAATCCTGCTCATGTTAAAATCAAATAAATCAAGCCTTGTTCTGAGTAGGAGACAGCTTACTTCGTGCTACAAAAGCAACTGGAGATCCCCAGTGCGGAGACAGTTCCGCCCTTAGCTGGCCCCCCTCTCCTCGCAGACAGACAAGCTGCAAAGATCAGAAGGCACTTGCTCGACAGGACCCCTCTCCTTCCCTTCTTTGCCCGAAGAGTAAGGTAAACAACCTGTCAAACATCTGATAGATGATCGTCTGACAGATAACGTGACCAGGAATTCGGGAGCAGCTATGTTAAGCTGCTACCATCAGTAAGTGCCTCCCAGGAAGTCCTGCCCCATTCTTTTGGAGTCTCAGTTTTCCTGCTTCAATGTTCAGGAAAAATAAATATTTTGCAAAGTGTTAGATGTAAAAATCCTCACCAGTACAGTTATGTTGCTTTTCCCTTCTATATTCAAGATTCCAGTGTGGCTGTCATGACTCCGAATCCGCCTTGTTGGCTGACTTCTCTCCCGCCGGCATCAAGGGATTTTCTCTTTATCCTAATGGGAGATCGCCCTTTTCATCGTCTCCAGAGCTTCCCCTCTGTTGCCAAGTTTGGCACAAATTTAAGTTGCTGTGCAAGGTCCTGAGAGAGCAGTGAGCAGGCCATGAAGACGGCGAGAGCAGTGGCATCTGCTGCAGCCAGGCTGGGCCAATGCTGTCAACTTACAACTTGCTCTCCACCCCAAGACACTGACCTGGCCCAGCTGTGGCTGATGCCGCTGCTCTTGCCCCCTTCATGGCCATAGTACAGTTTACTTCGTGCAAATTCTAGCTCATAGTGTGTAGAATTGCAATTTGAGTGAAAGTGAATTGTATGTAAACTATGTTTTCAAATTTCTTTCTGATTTAAGAAGTTAATTTTTTTAATATTATGACAGCTTTTTCACACAGACAGACAATTTTAGAATATTTGAAAGACTTTATTTTCAGAGAATAGAAATTAGAAGTATTTTAATTTTTAAAGTGATGTTGGTGTGGATTTGATCAAACAATCTTCAGAAAATCTTACCTCTTAAACAACATTAAAACTGAGCAATCAAGATTTGCTTTTCTAATTTAGAGACTTGCACAGTGCTTTGTGGCAGCATTTGAAATGCAAATGAAAAAGGTAGAAATGGCAGACAGTACTTGCTCTCTTCCTTTCTGAAATGGTCCTATCTTTTTTTAAATGCCCTCAAATGCACAGTGTGATTTTATGCAGGGGCACTGAGCATCTCCAAATGAAAGAAGACAATAAGAATAAAAGGACTGGAGCAATAGTGGGATGCCTACCCTTTAGAAGTGAGCATTAGTCATTGTCCAAGCAGCCCATTTGTTGTGCAGGCCTGACTAAACCAATCAAGCGAAGCTTTCCCTATGTACCATTGCATGCAATTTAATTATATAGTGTGTATGTTGCATTACAGAACAATGATTTAAGTTACAGAAACTTTGCTGTGGTAATTGACATCTTCAGTTCTTTTGATCAATCATGTTCTGGCTTTTCTTTCAAGATTAATAATTATTTGAACAGGAAATGTTAGCCTTTACAAATGTTAAAAGGGCAGTTAAGCTGATCATTTTGATTTCTGTCATTTGAAAAAAGTAGTAAGGCAGGACTAAGAGGAAAAAATAGATTTTTTAATTGATTTTTCTAAAAATAAAAAAGTTGAAGTAAATTTTAAACTTCTTTGCTATTTTTCTTGTGTTCATTTTTGTTTTATTTTTAATATACCATTGTTTGTAAACCTCAAGGGGAAAAAGATGCAACACTTCTATAACATTAAATTTGAGAGATAATTACACTTGGCAGTTCCTATTTGCAGCAATGCATAAAATGCTGAAGGCCTTTGTACAGTTCAAAGAGCACATTCCACAGATCTAGCAGTTGTCAGTTGCCTGAAGGGATAATCTGAATTCTTAAGAAAAAAAGTGCAATGGATAACAGTTAATACATTCTCCAGTTGGCTCAGTGTTCAACTCTTCTTCCTACATACTCATTCACCTTTTAAAAGTTTTAATCAGGTGATGAAGGAATATATTTATCATTTTGCCATCACTACATAACCTTTATTATGTGGTTTATTATTTATTTAATTGGAAGTATATGTTTTGCCACTAAGTGATATTAAGCAAATATTAGAGACACTTATTGGTGAGTGAAAGATCAACATAACCTCTTACACTACTACTATCAAAAATATTGTTTTATTATTTCAGCCTTATGAGTGACTAAATTGAAGTTATATTTTATTGGATTATGCATATATTTTAGATTAGAATATCATACAAGAAGTTAAGTATACCAATTGCAGCAGGAAGTTTTTTGCCTGCTCTTCAAAACTGTGCTGTACAGTATCTGTTTATAAATTATGATGGTATTTTAAAGTACTAAAATACTGAAATAGAATAAATCTTTCTGCCTTCCTTCCTGTCAGTGACAGGAAATAAAAGTACCAAACAGTATTAAATGCAAAAGAAAATGTATATTTGTAAAAATTCTAACATGATGAGTATAAATTAAGAGCAACTAGTTTTTTTTAATGTGACAATTTTTGTTACCAAAGTCTACAACAGACTTTCTAACTTTCTATCTTTCCCGCACTTTCTCGTAATAAAAGAATAACAATAGTATCACCTGAAATTTCAGTTATTTGGGGGAAATCCCTATTCTTCCAGTTTTTAGCCAATCTCAATATTAATATTTATGAAAAGGATGAATAAATCAATTGCTTCTGGTTGTATAGATATATGCTGGGTATGTTTTCTTGTGGGTTAATGAACTCAATATTTCCCCTTCAGTTTGATATTAAGTATGACAATTTTATGTATTTCTCTAATACTGCTATTAGAGTATGATATTACAATCAAACCATTAGAAATAAAATACTTTTTACAGAATCCAAACCCTTTATGAATATTTTTAGATTTACTGTTAAATTGGTTTAATTTTAAAAAACCTGAATTATTTTTTTAATTCAGAGTCTACAAAACCCATAACAACCTCTTGTAATGGTCCACAGATTTAGAAAAATAATGTTAAACTTAATGCTCTTGGGAATGTAACTTATGGAAAGCAACCAAGTTTTGTTTTAAGTCAAACTATGATTGTCATATGATTCCGAATTTAAAAGCATAATGAATTTAAGAATTTTAATCTCTTTATGTGTGAGTTCAGTAATAATAATAAATGATCATGCAAGCATATAGTAATGCAGATGCCTATAATAATAGTGAGTTTCTCCCATCTCAAATGTCTGTGTGTGTGTGTATTTATTTATTTGATATGACTTGATTTATATGGCCACTCTATTGTCAGACAATACTGGATGGCCACTCTATTGTCAGACAATATGGCCACTCTATTGTCAGCCAACTAAAAACTGCAAGAAAAGTATGAACCAAACTCTAAAAATATTATGATAAAATTAACTGGGGATGTGGTGCTTCAAATTTAAAGACAAATATATATATACATACATGCATACATTTAAGATTAGGGGATGTGTTGTGACTCAGCAGAAGTCTTCTGTGAGTCTTTTCGGGATGCAAGATTGACAATGCAGCTGGGGCTCGTTAGTGGGTCTGCCCTGGTTGCAGGAGTTCCTGGTTCGTTCAACATTCCTTGATCATCGGTCGTGGTTTATTTGAAAGACACTTGGAGAAGTGATTGGCTTTCTGTAACCCTGATTCAAGGAGACACTTGATTTTGATTTTATTAGAATTTATAGGCCGCCCTTTTCCCTAAGGGGACTCAGGGCGGCTTACATAAAATGGGGAAGGGAGGGTATAGACAATAAACACAAAACAGTACATAAAAGTAAAATAGTAAACAACATTCGTTCATCATTCGGGTGGGGACAGATTATCTTTATCCCCAGGCCTGACGGGCTAGCCAGGTCTTAAGGGCTGTGTGGAAGGTCTGGAGGGTGGTGAGGGTACGAATCTCCACGGGGAGATCGTTCCAAAGGGTCGGAGCTACTACTGAAAAGGCTCTCCTCCGTGTGGTTGCCAGTCGACACTGACTGGCAGATGGAACTCGGAGGAGGCCTAATCTATGCGATCTAATTGGTCGCAGGGAGGTGATTGGCAGGAGGCGGTCTCTCAAGTACGCAGATCCACTACCATGGAGGGCTTTATGAGTGACAAGTAGCACCTTGAAGCGCACCCGGAGATCAACAGGTAGCCAGCGCAGCTCGCGGAGGATAGGTGTTATGTGGGCGAACCGAGGTGCACCCACAATCACTCGCGCGGCCGCGTTCTGGACTAGCTGAAGTCGCCGGATGCTCTTCAAGGGCAGCCCCATGTAGAGCACATTGCAGTATTCCAGCCTAGAGGTCACAAGGGCCCGGGTGACTGTTGTGAGGGCCTCCCGATTCAGGTAGGGTCGCAACTGGCGTACCAGGCGAACCTGGGCAAATGCCCCCCTGGTCACAGCCGTCAGATGATGGTCGAAAGTCAGCTGTGGATCCAGGAGGACTCCCAAGTTGCGAACCCTCTCTGAGGGGTATAAAATTTGACCCCCCAGCCTGAGCGATGGAATACTGATCGAATTATTGGGAGGAAAACACAACAGCCACTCGGTCTTCTCCGGGTTGAGTACAAGCTTGTTAGCCCTCATCCAGTCCATAACGGCCTCAAGACCCCGGTTCATCACGTCCACCGCTTCATTGAGTTGGCACGGGGCGGACAGATACAACTGAGTATCGTCCGCGTATTGATGGTATTTTATCCCGTGCCTCCGAATGATCTCACCCAGCGGTTTCATGTAGATGTTAAATAGTAGGGGGGATAAGACCGAACCCTGCGGCACCCCATATGTTAGGGGCCTAGGGGTCGATCTCTGCCCCCCCACTAACACCGACTGCGACCTGTCCGAGAGGTAGGAGGAGAACCACTGCAAAACAGTGCCTCCCACCCCCACCTCCCGCAGTCGTCGCAGAAGGATACCATGGTCGATGGTATCGAAAGCCGCCGAGAGGTCAAGGAGGACCAGGATGGAGGCATGGCCTCCGTCTCTGGCTCTCCAGAGATCATCGGTCAATGTGACCAAAGCGGTTTCTGTGCTGTAACTGGGTCTGAAGCCTGACTGGAAGGGGTCGAGATAACTTGCTTCCTCCAAGGACCGTTGAAGCTGGAAGGCCACCACCTTCTCGACAACCTTCCCCATAAAAGGGAGGTTGGAGACTGGTCGGTAATTGTTAAGGGCAGCTGGATCCAAAGATGGCTTCTTCAGGAGGGGTCTCACCACCGCCGCTTTAAGTGCGGCGGGGAAGTGCCCCTCCCGAAGAGAGGCGGTAACCACCGCCTGGATCCAGCCTCGTGTCACCTCACTGCTGTTGGCAACCAGCCATGAGGGACACGGGTCCAGTACACAGGTGGAGGCACTCACAGCTCTCATGGCCTTGTCCACATCCCCAGGGGCAACATCCTGAAACTCAACCCAGAGGTGGTCTACCAATTCATTCTCTTGTGCCTCGGCTGGAACTGCAGGGATGGAGTCCAAATCCGACCGAAACCGAGCAATTTTGTCCGCTAAGAATTGGGCATAATCCTCAGCTCTACCCTGCAAGGGTTCCCCCGTATCCCTCCTATTTAGGAGGGAGCGGGTTATCCTAAACAGGGCGGCTGGGCGGGACTCAGCGGACGCAACCAAGGTGGCAATATGAGATCTTTTTGCTGCCCTAAGTGCCCTGATGTACTCCTTGGTGCTGGTTGTTAAGATTGCTCGGTTCGATTCAGACTTGTCGGACCTCCATAGGTGCTCTAGGCGTCTCCTCCTGCGCTTCATCTCCCGGAGCTCCTCGGTGAACCAAGGAGGTCTCCGGGATCTGCCGCCTCGGAGGGGCCGTAGTGGCGCAATCCGGTCAAGGGTCTCCGATGCTGCCGAGTGCCAGGCAGCAACCAGAGTCTCCACCGGACTGTGGGCGAGAGTATCAGGGATAGTGATACTGGAGAAGTGCATTGGTTTGTAAGAGTTTTGTTTTGTATTCTGTTATCTGGTCAGAGACTTGATTTTTGTTTATTTTTGGGCTCGCAGCCAGTCTGAGCCGAGAACTGATAAAGTTCTTTCCTTTTAAGTTTGTCTGCCTGTCGTCTGTTAACGAGCGGAGAAGGGGGGACAGAACAGTTTGACTCCTGCCTGACAAGCCTCCATTTCATTAATTATGGAACAATTAATGGCTGAAAATAGGCTAATGGCACAACAAATCGCGATGTTGTCGGACCAAATTACACAGCTGCAGAGAGCTGCAAACCTCCCCCCCAGCCGAGGAGGAAGTGCCCAGTAGCCATGCCAGATAAATATGATGGGAGTTTGGCCATGTTTGCCGTGTTTCTGGGACAGTGCCAGCTGTTCCTGAGTTTGAGAGCGGAGGACTTTCCCACTGACCGGACGAAGGTGGGATTCATTATCAGTTTGCTCTCAGGCACAGCTGCCCGTTGGGCTACTCCCTTGTTAACTCAGCCAAGCCCTTTGTTGGACGACTTACAGAGCTTTTGTCAGTACTTCAAACTTCAAACGGATGTTTGAAGATCCTATCAAGGGGGAAACATCAGTTAGAAGTCTGAAGTCACTGCAGCAGGGGAGTGGTTCATTGCAGGACTACGTTAGTGAATTCCGGCTGCGTAGCCAGGATTCCTCGTGGAATGAACCAGCTCTAATGGCCACGTTCCAGGATGGATTTTCTGAGGCCTTGCAGGATGAACTGGCGAGGGTGGACAGGCCACCGACGTTCGGCGTGTTGGTCCACCTGTGCCTCCGGATAGACTCCTGGCTGCAGAGGCGAAGGCCTCACCGTGCATTCCAGGAGACCACCAGCATGCCGGTTCAGCAAGGGACTGCAGTGGACTGGGAGGAGCCCATGGAGTTGGGTGCTATCAGGCCTAGAGTGTCACGTACTGAGATGGGCAGACGACGTGCTGAGGGATGGTGCTTCTACTGTGGGGATCTTGGACACCTGGCAGGGAGTTGGCACAAGAAGAACAGAAGGGTTGCACGGACTGCAGCCGTCCCTCAGCAACGCACTGTCATGTCGGACAACCAGCACGTTTGTGTGGCCGTGATACCCCGTTCACACAAGGTAGCGTGCATTCGGGGGGTGTTGAATCCCAGGGCGGATGCCCTGACGAGTAAAGTAGAGAACTCTGACCCTGCGAACTCGCTTCCACCTCGGACTGTTCTACCCATTGCATCCTGCGCTGCCGTTTGTCATTCCGTGAGCAAGAGGTCCCTGGTGTGGTATGCGCAGCAGGGTGACGACTGGGTGGAGCAACGAAAGGTGGAAGTGGGGCCAGCGTCCCCATGGACTTTGGAAGGGGATCTTTTGAAGTGTCGGGGCTGGCTCTATGTTCCCGCAGGGCACATCCGTCGACGGGTGCTCTTGCAGGTTCATTGCGCGTCTGCATCAAGACATTGGTTTTTTTTTCAGATGTTGCGCCTGGCCTCCCGTCAATTTTGGTGGCCCCATCTGAAAAATGACGTGCGGAGGTGCATGGAGTCATGTGCCCAGTGCCAATGGGCCAGGTCTGCAAGGAGAACTCTGCCAAAATTCCAGCCTTTGTCGACTCCGGTCCCCGCAGCACTGGACTTTGTTTCTAGGTTCCTGGCGGGGTACCAGTGTCTTGGACTGTGTTCCGTGGAGGCTGTCACCAACCCTTCTGGGCTGGACTCCGATCGTCGGAACCGGGGGAAGGGCTCTGCGGAAGGGGATTGTGTGGTGGCTCGATAGGAGTCGGAGCTGCCGCCGGACTCCGATGGCGAGGGATCATGTGGGTTGGCCTTGGAGGAGGTGGAGGACCCTGGACAGGGTGTTAGGGCTTGGATGGAGCTGTTGGAGCGGCTGCCAGTCTCTGACAGTACGGGAGCTGGTGGGTCGGCCATGGAGAGGGTGGAGGACCTGGACAGGGAGTTAGGGCTCGGCCAGAGCTGGTAGAGCTGCCATCAACCTCCGACAGTACGGGGGCTGGTGGGTCGGCCTTGCAGAGGGTGGAGGACCCTGGACAGGGTGTTAAGGCTCGGCCGAAGCTGGTAGAGCGGCCGTCAACCTCCGACGGTAGGGGGGCTGGTGGGTCGGCATTGCAGAGGGTGAAGGACCCTGGACGGGGTGTCGATGCCGTGAAGGGCGGAAGGAAACATGGTGGCCACCGGATACCTAGGGCGTTCTGGCTCAAGGGGGCTATTCCTGCAGAGGTTTGGGACTCATGAAAAAGGCATCACAGGAAAGGGGTCTGGGCCATCTTGTGGACACGTCATTCCGACCGCATCCAGACCATCGGAACCTGGGGAAAGGGCCCTGCGGTGGGGGATAGTGTTGTGACTCAGCAGAAGTCTTCTGTGAGTCTTTTCGGGATGCAGGATTGACAATGCAGCTGGGGCTTGTTAGTGGGTCTTCGGGTGATAAAAGGACGGATGGTGCCATGCCCTGTTTGCAGGAGTCAACGTTCCTGGTTTGTTCAACATTCATTGATCATCGGTCATGGTTTATTTGAAAGACACTTGGAGAAGAGCATTGCTTTGTAAGAGTTTTGTTTTGTATTCTGTTATCTTGTCAGAGACTTGATTTATGTTTATTTTTGGGCTCGCAGCCAGTCTGAGCCAAGAACTGATAAAATTCTTTCCTTTTAAGTTTGTCTGCCTGTCGTCTGTTAACAAGCGGAGAAGGGGGGACAGAACAGGGATGTATGTGCATGTACTGCAGTGGTGGGTTCTAGATCCTGTTCCAACCGGTACGGTTGCAATGGGCCCGGTGTCGCCCACATGGATGCACGTGGCACGTGCATTTGTTGTAGTTGCCAGCGACGCTTTCGCAAGCCTCCGTGACACTCCAGCAGCTCGTTGGAGCATCATGCAGGCACTTTACAGGTCATGTGTGTGCGCGGAAGCACCGAAGGCTTTAAAGGACAGGTAAGGAGCTCGGACGGGTGGGCAGGCCCTCTGGAGCACCATACCAAAACGGTACCCGGTGCTCCAGGTAGGCCCCGGTACTCCCGTCCAGGGGTGTACCACCTGCAACCCACTACTGATATACTATCTATGAGTCTTTAAATTCTGGGGATTTTTCTTCAAATTGCAGTTGGGTAGGATAGCTGTGTAATTCTTTTCTTTTAAAGCTGTATGCTACAATTATTGTATGTGAACTCCAATTTTGAAAAAACTTTTTACCTTCAAAACTTAAGCACTGAATAACCCTAGAATGAAATAACATCACAATATCCTGTTGTTGCTGTCTATATTTTAAAATAAATCAATATTTGAGGCAATTTTAATTGATTACGGTAAAATTTACTATTTTAATTGGTCCTTGTAAAGAGTCTTAATTGGTTACAGTAAAATTTACTATATTAATTGGTCCTTGTAAAGAGTCTTTCTCTTTTTGTTTTTTACACCATCTATTTCTTTAATCTTGCTGCCAGCTAACTTTCCTTACGTAATTCCTATTCTAATGCTACAGTTAAAAATGTGATACCCCAATATTTTATATATATATGTATGTATGTATGTATGTATGTATGTATGTATATATTAATGACATTTAGATGTTCTTTAAATATTAAGAAATTTTAAATAATATGCTTTATTTAAATATTGTGTTTAGAAATAATATAAAAAGTTTAATGACATTCCTCTGCCTATACAAATATTTTTATTATTTCAGACTAATCATAATAATATAGAAACAAATATACAGCTATGTAAGGAATGAAACCCCAAATAAATTTAACATGGTTAATGTTAAACACTTTGTCAAGAGTGAAAAGATAGGCAAATAGGTTTCCTTTGAATAGGTTGCTAAAAGAATGCTGGGAAACACTGCATTTTAAAGAACATTTGAGGGAGGGGTGCAGAATAGTCCTTCTCTGCCTGAGGCTGTAGAGACCTGACACCAATCAAAACACTTTTTGTAAAGCAACTGATCAACACTGACAAGGTAAGCCACTAGTATATGAAAATAAGAGCAAACTCCACTCCCTTCTAGTACTGATGATATTACCTAGTTTGGTAATGAAACATCTGCAAGAAAACCATCAAGCTCAAAGAGCACCAAGGACCCCACAGTTCAACCCTGAGCTACAAATATTATCTTCTATCGATAAACACTTTTTGGTTAGAGGGACTCAGAGCCTTCGTTATATGAGATGACGTCCAGTGAATTTCATTCTCAATTTTGATACGATTTCTGTAAACAAGGAAGGTAGAATTATATTGGCTGAGTATTTGTTCCTTTATACATCAAAAAATACAAAGCTAAGGGATAAACAAGTAAAAAACATTTGAAAAAAGAAAAGGCTCAGGAAAGAAAAAGAGTAAAGTGTAAGAAAGGAAGAGGAAAAGAAGGAAAACTGAAAAAGAATGACTTCCAACTTTCTTAAGTACAGATATAAGAAAAAAAAATTCAAACTCTTACTCTATGATTAACATTTGTCTACACTATTTCCATAATATCTTATTTAATCATCAAAGCCCAGATCAACTTTTAATTTCAGTTTCTCACAAAAAGTTCAGTAATGGTTCATATGTCAGGCCTGCAGCCGGTTCCTTTTGGGATCTTTGGCCTGCCACATTTCTATTCTACTATGCTGTTTATTAGTGGGGAATTGGGAGAGGGAATAGTAAGGAGTAGAATGTGAGGTTGTCAAAATAAAATTCCTTTCTATAATCCAAGGACATCCTTTGTCTCTGCACCTCTGCACCTGACCGGAACTGGATGGGTGGAACTGCCAGGATGGCAGTGGAAGATTGGACCATGTGATGGACTTGTGGAATAAATTGGAACTTTGTCATCAGATACCAGGTTCATATTATCCTATGTGGTGGACTTGTATAGAAGCTAAAAGATACTGGACTAAAATCCACACTTGGTTAGAGAAAATGATACATAAACATATAGACTTTAAACCAGAGATCTTTTTATTGAGAATTTTACCGGAAACATACAATAGAGAATTGAAATATTTGATTGTAAATGTATTAACAGCAGTTAGAATTGTATTTGCTAAAAATTGGAAAAATGAGAAAATACCAACACAGGACGAAGTTATTCATAAAATAATGGAATGTGCTGAAATGAGTAAATTGACATTTGAAGTTAGAGAACAAGAAGATAAACAATTTTATAGGATTTGGGATTTATTTTATTAATGGTTAGATAAAAAAAATATGGTAATGAAAATTATTAGAGAATGTGGTAAAATGTAAGAACTATTGAACGATATAAAATATAACATAAAAATATTTTACTACTGGAAATATCTGAGATGGTGATACTGAATTGCTATGGTATAAATAATCCCAATACTGGATATATTTAGTTGAAAATGAAGAATAAGGTTGACAGTCAAATAAATGAGGTGTAATAATAATATATATAAATGTTTTTGATTGGATAATTGGTGACTATACATGAATTGTTAATGATGACTATGGAAGTGATGCACAGAAACCTTGTAACCAACCGACACACTGTTTGTAATTGACGATGGCTTTATGTTGTTTGTTTAAAAATAAAAAAAATAAAAAAAAAATGGAACTTTGGAGCAGTACTTTGCCTTGGACTCTGATTTAATTTTGGATGTTATTTGGAACCCTGACATTAACCCGAATCTCCCTTAAAATGCTTCACCAGCTACCCCTGCAGTGGGTGCTGGGAGGGGTGCTGACCCAACACTGACCTGATCTGGGACAGCATAAAATATCAGCAAAGATGGAGATAGACCCCATGGGAATGGTAGCAGATAAAGGATCGCTTCTCTGTGCGGAGACAATCTGCAAACATTCCAAAGCTGGAAGGGGGGCTGCACAGGAGGACGCCTGGAGATTTATGGCATCTGGGGAAATGCTGTTGGAGCCAAAGGGGGTTGAAAGGGTTGTTTCAACACCCAACTGGAGAAGACCAAAGCAACCACCCCTGTGCTGACCAGATAATTTGGGCCCTCCCAGACCAACTTACAGTCGAATATGAGTGAAATCAACCTCTCTTTAGCTCAGGACCACCTAATTGGGCCCTGGCTCAGCCCATGTTCTCCTTCCCTAGCAAAGGTTCTGCAATGCACTGGAGTGGAGATTTTTACTCCTTCCACACAGCGACAAGTGAAATAACCCATTACCCTGCAGCTGAGCCGCAGACAGATTCCCCATCAACATGGGGAAATCAATCCAGCCAGCAGAAAGAGGCTTGGGCCACATCCCCCCCCCCCAGCCAGCCACCAATGTTTGCGCTGCAGCCTGTGAATTAAGCATCACCAGTGTGGGCATTCCTCCCAGGTCATGGATGGGAGAGATGCCAGTGGGCGTCTGCCTTCTCTCAGCAGATGGCACCATGTCAGATAACTTGACAGGGGCCAACCAAGGGATTTAGCCCCCCACCGATTCCAGTCCCACCTGCAATGCCACAACAGACTCTTACCCCACCTTCTGACAGAAATAATCTTGACAATGTCAGAAGGGATGAATGAAGGGGAAGATGGAAGATGGATAACAGAGCATTGTAACGAGGCAGCTCCTAAAATAGAGATGCAACTGGCAATAAAAGGCAACCGTTGCTATCAACCTAGCCACAGAGCATCAGAGTGCCTGGCTCCAGCCCCAATCTCATGAACGCACGCACCAACCACCAGCGCTGTGAAAAGAAGGCCCCAGAAGCCACCGGAAAAGAGTCATCTGGGTCAACAACCTCAGAAAGCTGATCCCCAACCTAAGGTGATGAAAAGGCCAACCAAGGGGGAAACCCAATGGTGAGTGCATCCGTCCGTCCATCCCTTCACCATCCAAGTCAAGCTCCAAGTATCCAAAATGGGGGTGGAAGGGGAACTTGAAGCAATCATGGATACCAGCTGCACCCGATGCTTAATCAGTATGTCAATTTTAAAGCAACTTGGCATATGCACAAGACTTCTAGCCTGTCCCATTCGGTTTGAGCAGGTAGATGGAATGCTAATTGGGGGGATCCCAGCCACGTTAATGACTGAACTGGTAAAGTTACAAATAGGCCGCCTGTCAGGGTTCCAAATAACATCCAAAATTAAATCAGAGTCCAAAGCAAAGTATTCATCAAAGTTCCAATTTATTAAGAGAGTCATGTTGGCACATTTGTGAAAACCCAAATCTGAGCTTCCTGGTTTTCCCCACCCAGTTGAGAGTTAATGATCTTACCCCCACACCCACAGGTCCATCACATGGCCCAATATTCCACTGGCATGCTGGCAGTTACACCCATCCAGTTCCGGTCAGGTGCAGAGGTACAAAGAATGATCTTGGATTCTAGAAAGGAATTTTATTTTGATAAAATCACATTCTACTCCTTACTATTCCCCCTCCCAATTCCCCACTAATGAAACAGCATAGTAGACTAGAATATTAGTATGGCAGGCCAAAGATCCCAAAAGGAACCGGCTGCAGGCCTGACAGCCGCAACTATGAGCTCCTCAGATTCATTTTGACTACAAAGATGCCAAAATTAATTATCTTGGGGCTTGTATGGCTGGCAAGTGGACACCTACAATAAAATAGGAAGATAGCGTTAGGAAATTGATTATCAGATTTGGGCCGCTACCACCGGTGGAGCCAAAGGGCCAACCAGGGACGATTGAACCCAATAGTCCAGAACCTGCAGCACCTGCAGCAGACACAAACCCCCCACGAATCCAACAAGTACCAAAAGACTACTGGGACTAGCAGAGGTGTTCAGTGAGGAAAATTGCAACTATCTTCCCCCTCACAGGCCCACAGATTGCGCAATAGACTTCAAACCTGGGACTACCTACCAAAGCCGAAAATGTACTCCATGACTCCCAGGGCGAATTGTAAGCAGCCCTGAGTCCCCCCAGGGAAAAGGGCGGCATATAAATAAACTACTCCAACTCCAACTCCAGGGAGATGGTTGAATTGAGGAAGTACATCAACACCAATTTGAAGCAGGGCTTTATTGAACCAGCAAAGTCAAAATTAGCAGCCCCAGTGCTCTTCAGATAAAAAAAGATGGCGGTGTTCGTCTCTATTGATCTGCGAGCCTTGAATGTGGTATGCATGAAGAACACCTATCCCCTCCCCCTCATGAAAGATATGTTGAAGCATTTGGCTAAAGGCAAGGTGTTCACCAAGCTGGACTTGAGGGAGGCATATTACCGCATACGAATCAGAGAGGGAGATGAGTGGAAGACTGCTTTTAACTGCACCCTTGACAGTTTTCAATTCAAAGTCATGCCACCCGCAGTGTTCATGCAGTACATAAATGAGGTGCTACATGAGCACCTGTACCACAGAGTGTTCGTTTATCTCAATGACATCTTGATCTTCTCTGAAACCCTGGAAGAACATGTGAAGCTGGTACGGTAAGTCCTGGAAAAACTTCTAGCTGCTAAGCTATGCGCAAAGTTATCAAAGTGTGAGTTCCACAAAACCTCACTAGGTTACCTGGGTTATCGCATCTCCAATGAGGGGATAGAAATGGATCCAGGAAAAGTGAAAGCTGTGTTGGACTGGAAACCTCCAACTACTCACAGACAACTACAGAGTTTTCTTGGATTTGCAAATTTCTGCAGGCAGTTCATTCTGGCTTTCGCAGAGATTGCCCTCCCATTGACTGAACTATTAAAAATAGGTCCTTCCCTGACAAAGCCAAAAGCAAACCATCCCCTAAAGTGCACAATGGATTGTCAAAACCCTTTGAGAAATTAAAATGGCTCTTTGTCCAAGAGCCCATACTGCAACACCCCAACCCAGAGTGACAATTCATAATCCAGACAGATGCCATTGATGTAGCTGTAGCAGCAGTGCTACTGCAAAAGAATAAAGAAGACCACCTCTTGCCATGCGCTTATGTCTCCCAAAAACTTACCACTACTGAAAGGTGGGCCATTTGGGAGAAAGAGGCGTATGCGATCAGGTGGTCCCTACTCACTTGGAGACATTTCCTGGAAGGGGGTATGTGCCATTCGAGGTCTGGACTTACCATAAAAACTCAAAGCTCTCAAAGCCCATCGAAAACTATCACCAAAAAAATTTCACTGGGCACAATACTTCCAAAGGTTCCAATTTGAACTGAAACACATCCCTGCAGGGAGGAACTTGTTGGTGGATGCCTTGTCAAGAAAACCACAGTATGACCGTAAGAAGGAAGAAGTTGTTCACCCCATCCTTTCTTCCTTCCACCAAATGGCAGCCCAAGTCACCATCCAAAGCCAGGATAAGCTGACGACAGCAATTAAATCAGCACTCTCGGCAGACCCGTGGCTCTACAATAACATCCTAATGATGAAAGATCGCTTAGCCTGGAAGGGGTCCAAACTTTACGTCCTCACGGGGTTGAGGCTGGAAGTTCTACAGCGAAGCCATGATGTGAAACTAGGAGGCAACTTTGGATTCCTAAAAATGCTTCACCTCGCCAGGTGCTAATTTTGGTGGCCAAAGATGAAATAAGAAGTGGAAGATTACGTATAAAGCTGTGCTAGCAAGCAAACAAGATAGAGGCTGACACAAGGAGTTCTGAATAAAATGTTAGGATTGTTAATGAAACAAATATTTTTTATTTAAATTTCATCAGAGTTTAAGAGAGCTGATTTCAATAAAGTTAGAGCTTGTGAAAGATTCCATGCATGAGAATCTTTAAGGGGAAAACAACCCAAGAAAATTTTGAAAAGTGACATTATAAAAACCCACACTAGCACAATTCCAATGAAAAAGAAAAATAAGAAATCTCAAAAGAAATCAGCATGATTGCAAAGATATCTGTGATAAACTGAAGACAAAAAGGACAATATAAAAAGTGGAAAGAAGGCACAGACCAACAAATAGCCTAAACCTGAAAAGATGAAGTCAGGAAAGCTAAGGCTCAAAATGAACTAAGGATTGCGACAAAAGTCAAAAATAACAAACAAAAAAAGATCTTTCTACATGTAAAATATAAGAAAAAAAGTCAAGGAAACAATTGGTCCATTAATGTGAGAAGAAGATTATCAGCATATTTTTCAAAGATCCTGGAGCACCAGGGAACTACCAAAAGACTGGAAAAGGTCTAATGTAGTTCCCATCTTCCAAAAAGAAAAAAAAATGGATCCAGGAAACTACAGACTGATATCAATCCCTGGAAAGATACTAGAAAAAATAAGCAACAATTATGTGAACACCTAGAGACAAACAAAGTCATAACCAGAAGCCAATATGAGTTTGTCAAAAATAGATAATTTTTGCATTTTATTGCATTCTTTGACAATGTGGCTAAATTAATAGACTAGAGAAATTCTGTGGATATAATTTACTTGGACTTTGGTAAGGCATTTGATAAAGTAGATTACAACCTACTACTTGATAAAATGTGGGTTAGACAGCATTCATCACATGGATTTGTAAATGTCTGCTGTGTACTCCTTAATGGAACTGCATTTACATGGAGGGAAATATGCAATGAGGTAGGGCTAGTTCTCTTCAATTTTTTTGAAGAGTACTTTCAAGCTTGCAAAAAGATACAGAAGGAACTTGAACACTGGCCCTATCTAACAAAATGAAAGGTAAAGTTCTACATTTAGGCGAGAAAAAACAAATGCATAGGTATAGAATAGGTGGTACCTGGTTCAATAGTAGTAGCTGTGAGAGGAATCTTGGAGTCCTAGTGGAGAATCACTTAAATATGAGCCAGCAATGTGCTGCAGCTACTAAAAAAGGTGATACAATTGAGAATGCATTTAGCGATAGAATCAAGATAATGATAGAAGTGTTAGTACCACTTTATAATGCTCTGATAAGACCACACAGAATACTGCATCCAATTTTGATTGCCATGGTATAAAAAAGAGTTTCAGACTTTGGAAAAAGTGCAGAGGAAAGCAATAAAGATTATTGGGGTACTGGAAGTCAAAACACAACTAATCAAGGAGAGAAGCAACCTACAACTAAAGAAACATTTTCTGACAAGTACAGCAATCAGTGGATTGACTTGCCTCCAGAAATTGTAAGTGATCCAATACTAAAGGTTTTAAAAAGGGATTGAGTAGGCAGTTGGACTAGAACAGTGATGGCAAAATTTGGAGACCTAGTGCACAAACTGCAACCCAAAACCCACTCATTTATCTCGGAGTGTCAACACAGCAATTTAACCTGAATAATGAGGTTTTCATTTAGAAAAAAACAGCTCATACATGATTAACATCTTTTCTCCTAGGGGAAAAAAAAACGCCACTTTCAATGATACAAACAGCTTTTTATTGAAAGGTAAACCTTTGCATTTGGCATGCTTTTGAATAATGTGACTTTTGCTGTGGTATGCACGCTGGTAATATTTCTAACCTTAGCTCATACTTTGTAAGTTTCATCTTTATCCAGGGGTGTCAAACTCAATTTCAATGAGGGCCCCATTGTGGTTGATTTGGGGAGACCAGGATCGGTGTGGTTGTGGTGGGCATGGCCAGCTCCCATTGCTGCTGTGCTCGCTGTCCTTGATTGCCCATCGTGTGTGCAGGAGGGCAAAGTATGTGGGGCAGAGGGAGACCCACTCCCTCTCCTTATGAGACCTGGCTTCGTAACCAAAGCATCCTCAGTGATAGGATAGGAGACCACCAAGAGAGGTCAGAAGGAGGGGACAAGGGGATGGTAAAAGGCAGCAGGGCTGCTGTTGATCAAGTGCTAAGGCAGGATTTACCTCACACCCTCATTCTCTCTCATTATAATCTCCATCCTTCCCTTCTTTTTCCTTCCCTCTTCATTCTTTCCTCTTCCTTCCCCTTTCCTTCCTTTTCTTTGTATTTCCTGTCCCTTCTTGGGTGCTCAAATGCAAAAGGGGAAAGATTCCTTGCCTTGTGATCAAATGCCACTTTTGCTAGTAGTTTGTGGCCTCTTAAAAGACTGAGAACAAACCAGGCTCAGTTTATTCTAGGTTTGCATTTCATGGGGACAGACTACAGTGCAGCAAAACTGTCAAAATGATGGCTCTGATAGATGATCAGAGCTCCTCTGTTTTTTATGTGCAACACTTTAGCATTTAAGAACAGAGCTAAGGTAGTTGCTTTTCTATTAATACATAATGATCCTTAAAAGAGGTCTTCTGTAGCGACCCTGCCATGGTCTAATTCAGACTGGAAATATAGCAAAGGAAACCTCATCCCCACTTGCTTTGACCTGTTTTCCCCACTGGAAATAGCTGTTTGCAACAGACAAGGAGGCGATATTTTCCTAAGAGCTCACAATTCAAGAATACCAATGTGCCCATGAGGTATCTCAGGGTGGGTTCCGGATCCCGTTGCAACTGGTACAAGCTGGCTGGTGGGTTATGCATGTACATGTGCAGTGGAGCTGGGGTGGAGTGGCTGGCATGCCCGTAGAGATGGTTCTGCATGCACACATCTCATAGGTTTGCCGTCATGGGACTAGAAGATCTCCAAGGTCCCTTCCTATTCTGTTATTCCATTTTTGTTGCAGGTGTCTTGTGGTACTTTATTTTCAAGTATATCTTTACTCTAATGCTATGTAGTATTGAAACACTAAGGAGGGGAGAGGAGGGGAGAGAGGAAGAACCATATTTTTGTTCCCTATCAAATCAAAGAAATTTCTCTCTTCCCTTTGTTATCTACAAAATAGATTGAATTTTTTTGAGTCAGAATGTATGAAGTACATTTTACATAAATTTAAAAGTCTTTATCGGTGAACCAAATTACTTTGCACCTCTTGTAATTTTTCCCTATAACTTTGTATCTTATTTCTCTCCATGAGATGTTCTTGAAGAGGCTCTTATGAAGAAATTTGCTAATATAAATTAGGAATATTCTTTGTATAGCATGCTTTTAACCTATCAAGAAATAAATTGTTGCAAAGAAACATTTATTTTGTGCATTTCCCCCCTTTTTCATAGTTTTCATCACCCAGTTTCTACTCACGCAGAGTTGTTCACATTGAAATACAAATTGAAATACAATTGAAATACAATTGAAATACACACATCACTGTTAACACCCTTCTGTCTCTGTTTTAAAGGAATTTAGCTGCCACCCTACCCACGAAGAGTATAAGCTCATCACTTTTCCAATATGCTTGTTCTCTAGCAGGTTAGACTCCTGTTACCCTCAAGCAGTGGTGGGATATGACCGGTACGCCCCAGTATGGGCGTACCGGTGCCTGCTGGAAACACCAGGTACTGTTCCGGTGCTCTGGAAGGCCCACCCGCCCACCCACCTTCCTTACCTGTATTTGAGCCGATCAGGGCTTTCGCGCATGGAGCGTACTTCACGTACGTGATGCCCCGCTGAGCAGGTGGAGCATTGAGGGTGGTAAGTACACATGCATGTGTGCACATGGTGGACACCTGGCCCCATTGCAGTGTACCAGTTGCAATGGGATCCGGAACCCACCACTGCCCTCAAGTATTGGCCTTGCTCATGGCAGCACAGAGAGTGCTACACTACATCCCTCAGGGCTACCTGAAATTTTATTTACAGCACAGTAGGAGTAAAAATGCACAGCCACTTTGACTGATACCAGTCAAAGATAGGATATTCATATAGGAGGCAAAAGAAAAATCCAATGCAAATGTATTTATTTATTTCTTAATTGAAAGTATATTGGTGAAATTCTGAAGACAAATAAACATTATTTATTCTCAAGTACAAAATTATACTTTCACTTCTGAGCTAAAAACATTTTCCATGTTTAGAAAATGAACAGAGGATTCTATTTAATCAGGCTGCCCTTATTTGCATATAGCAGCATGCAGGGTTATTCTTTTAAGTCTAAATAATGGATATTCAAAAAAAATTATAAATTTCTCAAACTAATGTAATTAATATGTAATTAAATTAAGCAGCATTTTCTGTGTATATAGCTGCAGGTTCTAGTTATTCTTCAATTTCATAGCTTATATAGAAAAATTGTAGGTTATATTTATTTCTGACCCTAAGTTTCATATGTTGAAATGAGAATTCAGGAACAGAACCCATACTGTAGCTATTTAAGACTTCTTGAATATGCAATTAAGGATAACACAATGTCAGATAATACCAGTAGAGAAGAAAATGAGCTACTGTAGTTGAAAAAAAGAGTTCATGAAGGAGTTAAGAGTAAATAATGATTGTTACTGGAAATGAGAGAAGGGCTAATAGACAAGGAGCTTCTACAAAGGTTTAAACCAGAAATGTTGTAATCCCAATCAAGAAGGCAAAGGTAGGACAGTAAGCTAAGTCTAGCAAGAGAGGCACATTCCAATGAGAAGATTTCTTCGCATCTTATTCTTCAAACAGTAAGAAGAAGAAAACAGGACTTCTTGTATATTTCTAATAGAGACATTTTAATTAGACACTCCAGAAAAAGCTGAGGAACTCAACTCCTATTTTCTCTCTATGTTTATATCAAAAGGAAATAAGGATATGAATAGCATAGATTAGGAAAAACCCCAAAATGGGGAAGGTTCAGATCATTAAAGTTGTAGTGTGTTGATATTCTAGCTGATTCAAATGATGAAATCCTTGGAATACTCAAGGAACTGGTTGAAGAACTTTCAGGATCCATGACAGTTATCAATGAAGAATCTAGCCAAAAGACTGGGAAAAATCCTCTTTAGCCTAACATTGATGCCTGTTAGATGTTAGACAGGTAATAAAGCAGAGCACTTATAAGTATATTGGAAATAGTGTTGTGATTGCTAATAGCTTGTCAAACACAGATTATATGAGACAAAACTAATCTCTCTCCTTTGACAAGATAATTATTCTACTGGACAAGGGAGATGCCGTAAATGTAATTTCAGCAAAGTCTTTAACAAAGTTTCACATGTTCTCACTAGCAAGATATTATAATAAAGGTCTGTCCAGAAATTCAGTTGGTTCTTGTTTTCTGAGTTGGCCAGCATTTTAGAGCTTGGCATTTAGGGCTCAGTTTTCGTCTTTGGTTTTGTGCATTTCTGTAGCAATGTAGTGGTCCTTTACATATAGTGAAACTCCACCTCCTCTTTTATGGGGTCTGTTTTTTTTAATAGTTTGTTTCCTTCTATCAGTATGTTCCAGTCATGATTTTCGGCCCACCCAAATTTCTGTAATTCCAACTATGTCATATCTACCTTCATGTATTAATAGTTCAAGTTCACACTGTTTGTTCCCCAAACTTTGTGCATTTGTATATAGGCACTTGAAGCTTCCGTCTAGCCACTATGCCATAAAGCCCGGATTGAAGGAGGGCTGCAGTGGTGGTTGTCCTTTTGGAACTCTGTCCGATCTCCACATAGAGTGACCATTAGGTTCTTGTTCACTTCTCTTCCCCCGATTGATCAGTTTGACTGGGCGACCAGCTTTTGGAAGAGTTCTGGTTGGGCCAAACTTCTTTCATTTGAGAATTAGAGGGGGGATGACGACACTGTGCTCTTAGGAACTTTCTATGCAGTAGAAATTTTATTGTAGCCTTCCCCAGATCTGTGTCTTGCAATAATCCTGTTTCTTAGCTCTGCAGGCAGTTCCTTTGACCTCATGGCTTTTACTCTGCTACAGTATGCATTGTTAGCTATAGAGAGATGTGTGCCTTTCCAAATCATGTCCAATTAATTTATCACATGTGGACTCTAATCAAGGTGACATGGCAGCAATGATCAAGAGAAATGGGAGGCACCGGAGCTAAATTTCAAATATTGTTGCAAAGGGTCTGAATACTTATGCCAATGTGATATTTCAAGTTTTTCTTTTTAATAAATTTACAGACATTTCTAAAATTATGTTTTCACTTTGTCATTATGGGGTACTGAGTGTTAATTAATGAAAAAAATTGAATTTCAATAACTGTAGAATCAGGCTGCAACATAACAATATTGACAAAAGTGAAGGGGGTCTGATTATTTTCTGAATGCACTGTATATGTTTACAGGATGACTTTCATCTGTAGCAGTGGTGGGTTGCAGGCGGTACACTCCGGTACGTGCATACTGGTGCCTGCCGGAAGCAGCAGCCACCATACTGGAATGGTGCTTTGGAGGCCCCGCCCGCCCTTGCTCCTTACCCACAAATGGGCCATCTGTGCATGCACGTGCAGCGTACGGTGCCTGTGCGACGCTCTGTCGAGCAGCTGGAGCATCGCAGGCGGTGGGTGCACAAGTGCACAGCGCACATGTCCATGGTGCATGCCTGGCTCCCGTTGCAGTGTACCGGTTGCAACGGGAGCTGAAACCCACTACTGATCTGTAGCTATCTCTGTTCTAATAACATACCATATGTTATAAAATATATTTTTCCTCATTCCTTCAGCTACCATTTAGAAGCATTTTGGTAGCTACCAGCAACAGTTCTATTTAAATATAATGGAAGTGGAGGGGAACTATGCTTTCTTCATCAGGGCTGTTGAAAAATGGATATTTCATGCTGCCTCTTTAAGCCATTTTATGTTATTATTGTTATTTAACTTTAAACCAAGTGCCTGAGTTAAGTTTGTGTATTTGCTTTTCTCTCATGCATGTGTATGCATAATGTAGATATGTCATGGCAAAAAAATCAGAGGACCTGGAAACATCAAATTTTATTAAAAGATATACACTGCAGGTTATAAAAGGTGCTATCAACCTCAGGAGAATAATGCCTCAATTTTTAGATTTTACCTTCTTGAACATAAGAGTTCTGGGGGGCAGTCACTGCCATATCAAAAGCCCTGCTGTTTTCACTTGCCAAGACAGGAAAGGAATTAAATAAATACACAAATTGGATAGATAGAGTATATTTTAGGAAACAGATCCTGAAGAATGCAACCTCTTGCAGAGGAATGTTGCATTCCTTGCCCTTATGCAATTGTCTGATGGTAAACATATGTGCAAACTTTTGCATGTTCCCCAACTGCCCTCAGAGATCAAGGCTAACTCCTTAACTCTTAATCCTCGGGCTTCTCAGCTCTTTCAGTTGTTGCCGTAAGGAAATGTTTTCTGTGATACAAGAAAGAAACTTGTTTTCCTTCATAGAAATTGTAGGTGTTCCCGTTGACTGCTCAGTACAGATTTAAAGACATTTATTAGATCATGCCCATGTTTATTTTTAGTTTAAAAAAATATAGTGTACTTGCACAAATGGAATGAAAGCTTTTGTAGTCAGAATAAATTATTTGGATTTAACTTTACTGCAAAATTATTCTTATTATCTTTATCAGGATGTTTAGTTTAATAAATGCAGAGTATTATGTTTATGATTGAGAAAAAGTTCTTTTGCATGCCCATAAGTGTCTACATGCAGCAATTGTTGCATAATCTTGAAATATTTGGCTTTGACTGTAATACTCTTATCACTGTACTGAATTACCGTATTTTCACCCATATAACCCGCGGGTTATATGCGGTTTTTACATGCACAGCGCCCCCTGCGGGTTATATGCGTGGGCGGGGTGTACGGAAAATATTTTACACGATTGGAGGCTTGCACAGGCTTCTTTCTCCGTTTCTTCCCCCACCCCGATCTCAGCTGTTTCCTTCTCCTCCGTTCCTTTCCTCTTCTCCAGCTTGCGCAGGCTTCTTTCTCCGTTTCTTCCCCCACCCCGATCTCAGCTGTTTCCTTCTCCTCCGTTCCTTTCCTCTTCCCCAGCTTGCGCAGGCTTCTTTCTCCGTTTCTTCCCCCCCCATCTCAGCTGTTTCCCTTCTCTCTTACTCGTCGCGGGTTATATGCGTGGGCGGGGTATACGGAAAATATTTTACACGATCCCGAAACCCCGCGGGTTATTCGCGTGGGCGGGTTATTTGCGTGGGCGGGTTATATGGGTGAAAATACGGTACTCAATTTTCTGGTTGCTTTCTCTGGTAAATAATGATTATGATGTAATCATCATATTAGATGCTAGCAGGGTTTTTAAAAGCTGCTTTTAAAAATACATTTACATGGTGTCTATCGTCCCAGGTTTTGTATTAACAACTTAAATTACTATGCTTGAAGTTAGGTGAACAAAGTAGAAGTGTTACATGGTTTATTGAAAGTTTTCTAAAAGGAAATACTCCTGCATTTCAATTTATAGCAATAGCAATAGCAGTTAGACTTATATACCGCTTCATAGGGCCCTCTCTAAGCGGTTTACAGAGTCAGCATATTGCCCCCAACAACAATCCGGGTCCTCATTTTACCCACCTCGGAAGGATGGAAGGCTGAGTCAACCCTGAGCCGGTGAGATTTGAACAGCCGAACTGCAGAACTGCAGAAGTAGCCTGCAGTGCTGCATTTAACCACTGCACCACCTCGGCTCTTATGTTTAAAACTTAGTTTGAAAAGGATTTTCTATATCCCTGGAACCATAAAATTATGCAAAATTACAAAATGATGTTTGTAGTTTGTAAAGAGAAAATAAAGATGAAAATAATCACAATACTGTAGCACTTTTATTGAAGGTTATTATAGTTTGGGCAAAAAGTACATTTATTTTTTGGTTCGTTTGTTCTTAATTAATATTTATGTTTTCCTCTTACTGAAGTCCATAGTATTACTTTTTCTTTTTTGACATAGCACAGTATATGCAGCTTATAATAGGAAGTATAAAACAAAATCTTTCTGTTGTCTTCAGGATAAGTCAAGGAACACTGTTTTAGCATTTTTGTTATTTAAAACATTTGTTTTTGAGAAACAAGCTAGTAAATCTTTTTCTTTTACCACCTAAGCACTCTATACATACTTATCTATGCATAATTCATCCTTATCTATTTTAACTTGTGAGAATTTTGAAAGTGAGTGTTGGAAAAGTAATTTATTTCAGCTTGGTTTGAAAATTCGTCCTTGTAGTCCTAGTTTTGGGTTGATGGTGGTTGATTTTCAGTCTTGTATGATTTCAGCAATTTAAGTGTGTGACTAATGGCAAGTGAGGTTCTTACAAAAAGTTATTAATTCTTCTGTGCATAAAAGGAGGTAAAGCATATTATTACATATTTAGGTATGCAAACATATTTAGATAATTTGGCTTCTGTTTTATGTGAAGAAAAATTGTTGGCTTTTCCTTTATTATTGTGATTTCATAGGTATTTGAATTTAAGTGTATTGTTTATTTGAATAATTACTCCGTTTTATGCTATATTTATTCTTAACAGATGAATCAAACAAATCTTGATATAAGAGTATTGCAGTATTTTGATCAAATGAATGTTTAAAATTACCAATGCCAGTACATTTATTTATACATAGTAATATAAATATATCTTGTATTTATTTGGAAAGAGAAAAAGAAGAGGCATAGAAGCAAAATCACATGAAGTATTAGTACCATTTTATAAAGCCTTAGTTAGTAAGACCACACCTGGAATACTGCATCCAGTTTTGGTCACCCCATTACAAAAGAGATGTTGAGGGTTTGGAAAAAGTGCAAAGATGAGCAGCTATGATGATTAAGGGCCTGGAGACAAAAACATACGAATAACAGTTGCAGGAATTGGGTATTGCCACTCTAGAGAAAAGGAGGACTAGGCGTGACATGATAGCAGTATTCCAGTATTTGAGGGGCTGCCACAAAGAGGAGGTGGTCAGCTTGTTTTCCAAAGCACCAGAAGGCAGGACAAGAAACAATGGATGGAAACTAATCAAGGAGAGAAGCAACTTAGAATTAAGGAGAAACTTCCTAACACTGAAGACAATCAATCAGTGGAACAGCTTACCTTCAGAAATTGTGGGTGCTTCATCACTGGATATTTTAAAGAAAAGACTGGACAGCCAGCTATTTGAGGGTCTCCTGCTTGAACAGGAGGTTGGACTAGAAGACCTTCAAGGTCTCTTCCAGATGATTGGTTGATTAAAGGATTGGGGAGGGGAGAATCAATGCTTTTCTACAGATCTTGTGTGTACTACTATACCTTCTTGCAGGAAGATAACAGTGCTCTGCTGTTCCCTGCTGCCTGGGTTCAATTTCTAGAAAATATGATGTTTGAAGTGTGGGGAAAGGATGAAGATATGAAAGAGCATACAGGTAGTCCTTCACTTACAACAGTTCATTTAGTGACAGTTCAAAGTTACAACAGCACTGAAAAAAGTGACTTATAACCAGCTTTCACACTTATGACCATTGTAGCATCCCCATGGTCATGTGATTTACATTCAGATGCTTGGCAACTGGTTCATATTTATGACAGTGGTAGTGTCCTGGGGTCATGTGATCTCCTTTTACGACCTTCTGATGGGGAAGCTGGGTTCACTTTAACAGCCATGTTATTAATTTAACAACTGCAGTGATTCACATAACAAATGTGGCAAGAAAAGTTGTAAAATGGGGAAAAACTCACTTAATAAATTTCTCCAAAGAATTTTTTTTATTTTCTTACATACCATTTTAAGATTACGTTCACATAATTAGTATTCTTCTTTACATTTATCATTCTTATACATTTATTATTTTATTTAATAAGTTATAATGTACAATTTGGGTTGCTTTATTTACCATCCCTTCCTCCTTTTGTAACATCTCCTTGTTTTCCCTTTTTTTCTCCTTCCCTCCCTTCTCTACTTTCATCCTTCCTCCTCTCCTTCTCCTTCCTTCTTCCCTTACCTTTCTCCTACTCCTGCTCTTCTCCTTCCTACCCTCTCTCCTTCTCTTTCTCCCCTTCCATCCTCCTCTCCTTACCTCTTTCTTCTTTCCCCCATTTTCCTTTTTTTCACTTCTCCTCTCTCCCTTTCTTTTTCTATTATTGTTGGTGTATATTTCAAAACTCAGTTTATGTTTTCTTGGGATGGTATTTGTCAGCCCAGATATAATTTAGTATCATTTCTTATTCCCTTACCTTCACTAGTCTACCCTAGGTATGTTCCCCCCCTTTATATCTCATTCTTGAATATATACTTATATGTTTAATATTTTATTTTCTGTTTTCCCCTTCTCCCCCCCCCTGCTTTTCCATTTAATAGTGTGTCATCTGGGTACTTTATCTTCTTCCTACTTTCTTTTCTAGTTTGCTTTCTCAAGCCAATCATAAAATCTTCCCCATGTCTTGAAGTACTCTAATTCCTCTTTATCCTTTATTTTCATTGTCAACCTATTCATCTCTGCACAACCTAATATCTTTTTTATTATCTCTCCATCTGTTGGTAGCTTATTTAATTTCCAATTTTGGGTAAATACAATTCTCGCTGCTGTAGTTACATGTATAATCAAATAAGTATCCTCTTTCTTGAATTTCTCTGGGATAATACCTAGTAAAAATATCTCTGGTCTAAATTCTATTTCTTGTTGTAACATTTTCTTTAACCATACTCTTATTTTAGTCCAATATTTCTTTGCTTCTGCACATGTCCACCACATGTGGTAGTATGAACCTATTGCCTCTCTTAATAAGTCATTGAATAGTTCCAACATTACATTGCTTAATACTTCTTGTAGTGTTTGGTACAGTTGTGCCAGTAATCCATCTGGTCCTGGCGTTTTTCCCCTTCTTTTGCCTTTTGATGCCTTCTGTTACCTCCATCATTTCGTAATTCTTTCTTCTGGTGCCTTCTTAAATTTTTCTGGGATTTTGAATATTCTAGTTTTCTCTAAATATTGTCTTATTTTCCTTTATGGAACTCTCTCATGCTGATACAACTTATTGTAAAAGTTCTCAATTATTGTTCTCTTTTTTTCATTTAAATGTTGTAGATTCCCTTCTTCATCCACCAGTTGACCTTTTTCATCTTGTAAGCCAGCCAACGTCCTGGTTTATTTGCATTTTCAAAGACGTTTTGTTTTGCCAATTTTATTTTATTTGCCAAGTCCTCATTTTCTATCAGGTTCAATTTATGTTTTTGCAGTTCCATCATATTTTTTACTTTTTTATTTTGTGGGTTTTTCTGCAGCTCTGTCTCCAGACTTTTGTACTCTGATGCCAACTTCTTTTGAATTCGTCTGTTCTGTCTGTTCTGTCTATTCTTTTCCCCTAAGTATGTCATTGCAAGGCCTCTGATATATGCTTTGCAAGTGTCTCATACATTCTGTAATGATGTTTCTTCCTTTCTATTTTCCTGGAAGAAATATGTCAATTCTTTTTCCATATATTTATTTTTTCCAATTCTATATCCAACAGTCCTAAAAGAAAAAAAATCTGGTTTCCATTATATATCTATTTTAAGAATCTTCTGGATTGAGACATATCTGTACACAATATTATTTCTTTGCTTTATCACAAGTACATCACATATTATTAAAAGTACGTTCCTTTCAATTTCCAACAAACATTGAGACATATTTCATAAATTATCAGGTGTTAAATATTAGTGGTACATTATTTTATAAAAATTCTCTTAGAGGTTATAATTTAGCATAAATTTCAATCCTCTGGTCCACATATTATTCAATTGCTCCAGAATTATGTTATAATCAGATTTTCTTATCCATTGAATCATACAATTTTTTGTAAACATTTTTATTGAGTTATAGAGTATTGTTAAATTCAAAATACTAAAGTAAATAGAAGAGCAATGAGGGTGGAGAGGAAAGGGTGTTTGTGAGGAAAGAAGTGAGGAAAGATAGCATTGATTTTTGACTCTCTTTGCTACAGTAAAACAAAGGATTAATACCAAATCACAACTTTTTGTTTTTCCATAATAGTATGAACAAGCCACTTCTATAAAAGTCTGTCAGTCTAATCTGTAAAATGTGAAATCAGAGTTTCATTCTTTTCCACATTCAAAAGTAGTCTCCATGTGGAAACAAAAGTGCTTATGTTCTTTTCCTTAATCAAAGTAGTCAGTTTTGCCATTTCAACCAACTCCATCAACTTCTGAAACCATTTGTCCATAGTAGGAATCAGTGGTAAAATTCATTTTTTTTACTAACGGTTCTGTGGGGGTGGTTTGGTGGGCGAGACAGGAAAGGAGGCTACAAAATCCCCATTCCGACCCCACTCCAGTGGAAGGATACTGCAAAATCCCCATTCTGGGGCCAGCCAGAGGTGGTATTTGCCAGTTCTTTGAACTACTCAAAATTTCTGCTACCAGTTCTCCAGAACCTGCCGAATTTCATCCCAGTAGGAATCCAAGTGTTCTTCCATTTTTGTGCATACAATAGTCTTGCTGCTGTCAAAATATACAGGAGCAAAGTTCCAAATTTTTACTCCAATCTTTTTCCATTAGGCTCAGAAGAAAAAGTTCTGGTTTCATTTTTATCTCCATTTTCAATTTTTTTTGTATTAAAATATGAATCATACGCCTTTTTTTTTGCTTTATCACATGTCCACCGTAGATAATAAAAAAACCCCTTCTTTGCTTTTACACTTCCAACATTCATTTGACATACCTTTATACATCTTGGATAATTTATCTGATGTTAAATATCAATGATACATTATCTTATACAAAAAAAAATTTAGATTATAATTTAATGTAAATTTAAAACCCTTTGTCCACATATTTTTTCCTTTGTTCAAGCATCACATTATATTCAAAATTCCTTGCCCACTGAATCATACAATGTTTTTTACATGCTCATTTTCCAAATTCAATTTCAATAACATTTTATAGATCTTAGCAATAATATGTTCATCGTTGCCACATAATAGAATTTCCAATTCATTTTTAACTAAGTCAAATCCATAACACTTTTTATCCAGTTTAAACCTTTCTTTCAATTGCTGATAAGTAAACCAATGGCAAACATAACCTTCTGATTCAAGTTCAAGACTTTAATATTGGGTCACCAGAATTAAAAGATAAAATTTTTACCATGCGTCAGCTAGTCTGGCTTTGCCATCATTTCTTTTCTTTAAAAAAAAGTTTCCTGTGGCGACTTCATAGAGAGCCTTGTTTTATATTTATTTCAAACTCTTAGTTAGTATGGCATGTCTAACAAAATGGTTATTAAAATCGAGATTAACTTTACTTTTATCATACAATAAGTAGCTGTGCTATCCAAACCTTAATTCATGGCCCTCTAATTTGAGTAAACTCTTATTCTGGAGACTCACTCATTCTTAGTCCCAGGTCAAGCAGCATGCATCAAAATGTAATTTCATATCTAGTAGACCCAAACCCCACCCCTTTCCTTGGCATCTTGCAATGGCTTATATCTAAATCTTGTTTTTCCCCTTGCCATATAAATTTAGAGATATCCTTCTGCCATTGTTTAAATGTCAGTTAAATTGTCAGTTGTGAGTATTGGTAATGTCTGAAATAAAAAAAGCATCTTTGGTAAAATATTCATCTTGATTACAGAGATTCTACCCAATCGTGAGAATCGTAATTTATCACATCTTTGTAAATTCTGTTTAATATCCCCCCAAAGAGGGACATAGTTATTTTGAAACCATTTTATGTTGGTATTTGTCAACGTAACTCCTAACTATTTCACCTTTTTCTCAATCCTAAAAGCTGACTTTTTATTCAATATATCACTTTCCTGAAAAGACGTATTATTAATCACTATTGTTTTCTGCTTTATTTTTTTTGAAACCTGCCAAAGCTCCAAACTCATTCAGTTTCCTCATCAAATATGCTATATTATTTTTTGGATCCTGTAGAAAAATAACTAGATCATCAGCAAAGGCCCTCAATTTATAAACTTCTTTCTTAATAGTTATACCCCTTATTTTGTCATCTTGTCTGATATCTCTATTCAAAACTTTAAAAACCAAAATAAACAGCAGGGGAGACAAAGGGCATCCTTGTCTTGTACCCTTTTGAATTTTACATTAATTAGTTAAATCACCATTTATAATATTTTTTGCATTCTGTGATGTGTAGATCGCTTTAATTCCTTTAGAATTCACTCCAAAGTTCATTTCTTCCAGCACCTTAAACATAAAGGCCCAATTCAGGCTATCAAAGGCCTTCTCAGCATCTAAAAAAATTAAGGTAGCCTGTTTTTCATTATGATATTGTAAATATTCATTAATATTTAGGACAAACCTCACATTATCTCTTAGCCGTCTTTTAGCAGACTCCAGATCTGTCTGTCTGTCTGTCTGTCTGTCTGTATAATTTTCTGCATTAAAAATACTTTTTGTTTCTTTCCCTTCTCCAATGTGTTGAGTAGAGAATCCAAGGAATGGGTTAACACTGCTTCTCTGCTCGGAGACTGAGTCTGCCAATCTTTTGGTCACACCTCCCTTGCCTGGTGGCCTCCCAATTTCGACTTAGTCTTCACCCAGCAGAGATACTTGAGGAGAAATGGCTTGACATAACCAGTTTAATTCCTTGGATTCTCAAACAACACAACTGTGAGATAAAGAAAAACATTTGTTTTGATCGCTGGAAAGTGATTTGCGTGGTGGCTTCCTGGTCCACTGGCTAACTGCCTCATTGGCTCACATTGCAGCCGAGGCCCCTGCCATTCCCGCACTTTAGAGGTGGGGGGATAATTAGCCATACCGGCTCAGAGACAACAGAGCTGAGGCCCCTGGCCCTATCCTGCACCACAGCAGAGGGGACTCAGTCATGGCCTGGAATAATTTGGGCATACTATTTTTTTATAAATAATTTTGTTATTTTTCAATTACAAAAATAAACATTCCATCTTTCCTTATGCAGTGTGTTGTCTGGGTACAAACATCTCTGTGCAACATTGTTCCTCATTTGCCACATCTTTCACATTCCTATTAACATTATTTCCCGAAACTTAATGTTCAAACTATTTTTAATTTTACATACTAACAAAAGAAATCTTAACGTTATTGAAAGCAGATTAGTGTCCTATCCTAAGAAGAGGATAACCAGCAGTAAGGTGGATGGACTCAATTTATAACAACTTGGAAAGACCTGAATTCTGGAAAAAAGCTGTGTGGTTGCCAAGATTGAACACTGACTTGATCGAAAATATAATATAATAATATAATATAATATAATATAATATAATAATATAATATAATATAATAATATAATATAATATAATATAATATAATATAATATAATATAATATAATATAATATAATATAATATAATATAATATAATATAATATAATATAATATAATATAATATAATAATATAATATAGTAATGTAATGTAATGTAATGTAATGTAATATAATATATCATATATATGTATATGTATATGTATATGTATATATATGCATGCACGCACGCACACATACATACATACATACATACATACAGTATATGCTGGTCTTGTATTCGGGTCTTTTCCCATGTAAGATTGAGATTGTCTTGGCAACGTTTCAGTGAGGTCTCACTCACCATCTTCAGGCTGGTGTTTTTGGCTTAAAGCGTTGTCGGAGCTGCCATCTTTCTATAAATCTTGGTGGGGTGGTGGTGGAGTGCTGGCTTTGTTTCAGTAAGTGGAATGATTAGTTGTGTGGTTGTATCATGATTGGTAGATTGGTGCTGTTTTGTGCTGGCTTTGTATCCGTTGTTGTTTTGTGTTTTGAATGCGCATGTGCAAAGTGTGATGGCCGGCAGCCTTCTCTGCGCCGGCCGGGAGAGTGGAAAAAACATCAAGAAAATGGGTAATTCAGTTCAAGGGGTCTTACCGGTAGAGCGAAATCTGGCGGGCCCAAGCACGTCTCTATCTGGGGGGTCGCCGCTATCGGGCGGCTCCCAGTCCATGCAGCTGCCCATAATAACTTTCATAGCGTTCGGTGAGAAGAGCGAGAATGGCGGCGCCACGCTGACAGCGCCGTCTCCAATGGCCTTTTACAATCCTGGCCCTGTTTCTCCTTCTGACCAGGAGGGGCCCTGGAACATATTGGATTGCTGGAGCATTACTGCTGGCAGAGAGGAGGTGGATGGTGTAGAACGGCGCTGGATGAGGTCGGGCAGCTAGTCTGCCGCTGCTGTGTCCTCCCTAGCCGTCCCCCTCCCTCTGTTTCCGTCAGTTTGCAACATGCAGCGTCCCCGGAGTCTTTAACATCTTCCTTAACATCCTTGTTGACATTTTCTGCTTTTGCTTCTGTGACCCTCGGACTATATCAGACTGTCCCAGAGAGGGGGTGGCCAGCCTGGCATGGTGCTGGATAAGATCAGGCAGCTGGCTGCGTTATCGTTGCCATGGCCTTTTGGGCGCCCCCCCTCCGGTCCACTGGACTTGGCCTTCCCTACGGTGCAGCCTCTCCCCTGTCT
The DNA here is from genome assembly GCF_009769535.1 of Thamnophis elegans. Classification (NCBI taxonomy): domain Eukaryota; kingdom Metazoa; phylum Chordata; class Lepidosauria; order Squamata; family Natricidae; genus Thamnophis; species Thamnophis elegans. The sequence goes on from NC_045547.1 coordinate 56,545,783, forward strand.
GTCCTCAAGATTACCGGGGTTTTCTTTCTTATCAACGGGCTCTCCCTGCTCACGGTTGCTGGACTTTGGATTCACTTTGGATTTACGACCTGGACTTTGGACTTACGACCTGCCAAATTGGTGTGACCACTGCTGCCTGTCGATGCTTAGGGACGCCACTTCGGATTTTTTGGACCACCTACCTTACCATCCTATCCTACAGGAAAGAGAGAAGTCGAACTATCCCCCTCCATATCACCGTTAAAATTCCACCTCTGAACTCTTTACGAACTCTCTATGAACCTGCCTATAGATGCTGCACAACATCAACAGCTGCGCAAACATTGTATGTGGAACGTATGTGGTATGTATGTGATTGAGTGGGCCCACGCTTTTTAATCTATCGTAACTTATTCTCCTATTTTAGTGTATTTTATTGTATCACTGTACATTTTTAACATTAGTGGGGTATGCATGTGGAGAATGCCTGGCCGGTATGTATGAGGTGATTGAGAGTGCGGCCTGGCGCCCCCTCCACTGAGTGCAGAAGCCTACGGGGGTCTACGGGGACGGGACGGAGCATCCCGGTTATGTTTGGGAGAGGCAGGTACGACGGGAGTTACGGGGCTAGCCACCACCGGGGAAAGAGGGTTCACTACGTCACAGTGATCCCTCCCTCCGGCCCTGATAGCTCAACTCAAGGACCAGGTGGCAAGAGATGTCAAGGCCCTGGTCTCAGGTTGCTGTTGCTAAATGCCAGATCTGTGATTCATAAAGCTTCCCTCGTCCAGGACTTAATATTAGATGAGGGGGCAGACCTGGCATGTATTACTGAAACTTGGCTGGGCCATGAGGGAGGAGTCCCCCTCTCAGAAATGTGCCCAGAAGGGTTTCAGGTGCTCCACCAACCGCGACACCAGAGAAAGGGGTGGGGGAGTGCCAGCCATCATCCGAGAGTCATTAGTCCCTCGTGGGATCCCTGCTCCAGAGACTGTTGGGTGTGAGCCCCTTCTGGTGAAGTTGGACCTAGTGGGTCAAGTGGGCTTGTTCCTAACGTACCTACCTCCCAGCTGTGTTACAACAGCCCTGCCTGCGCTCCTTGAGTCAGTAGCCGGACTGGCGGTTGAGTTCCCCAGACTGATAGTACTGGGGGATTTCAACCTGCCATCTCTCGGCGAACTCTTGGACGGAACACAGGAGTTCATGGCTTCCATGACAACCATGGACTTGACCCAGGTAATTCAGGGTCCGACTCATACAGCGGGTCACACACTCGATCTCGTGTCTGTCCGAGAGGTAGGAGGAGAACCACCAATGAACGGTGCCTCCCACTCCCACCTCTCACAACCGTCGCAGAAGGATACCATGGTCGATGGTATTGAAGGCCGCCGAGAGGTCAAGAAGCACAAGGATAGAGGAGTGATCCCTATCCCCTATCCCTGATCATCGATCAGCGCGACCAATATTGGGTTTCTGTCGTGATGGACTCTTGTGATGAACCGATTGACAGATAATGGAAGCAGTTAGCTTCCTCCCATAATTGGGGCTTACCGGGGGTTGTGACACTAAATGTATACCTTCTTCCCTGGCTTCAGCTGATAAGGAGAAGACCTGTGGCTTAATGGCTAAGACATTTGCCTAAGATGCAATACAGCACAGGTTCGAATCCCAGTAAGGGTATGGCTAGCTGATGAGAGCTAAATAGCTTGAAATAGATCTATACTAGTCTCCCTTTATTTATTTATCAGCACAAATAAAAAAACACAAATATAACAAAGGCAACAGTAAAAATATTGGGTTTCTGTCGTGATGGACTCTTGTGATGAGCCGATTGACAGATAATGGAAGCAGTTAGCTTCCTCCCATAATTGGGGCTTACCGGGGGTTGTGACACTATATATATATATATATATATGTATGTATGTATGTATGTATGTGTGTGTAGATATATATATATATATATATATATATATATATATATATGTATGTATGTATGTATGTATGTATGTATGTATGTATGTATGTATGTAATACATACATATAAATATAAATATAAATATATATATCACATTTATATAACATATATAACATTTCGGCGAGGTCTCACTCGCTGTCTTCAAGCTGGTGTTTTCGGCTTAAAGTGTGGTTGGAGAAACACCCCCACAACATGAATAAACGTGATGATACCTCCTGCCTACCAGACATCTGGAATATATATACATACACACACACACACACACACACAGAGAGAGAGAGAGAGAGAGAGAGAGAGAGAGGTCTCATAGTAGCTTTGCATTCACCTACAATTACTGCATTTTTTTTTTACTTCCATAGGAATTGAGCAGGACATTTATTAAATTCAAGCGGACAGTTTGGGACTTATATATTCTATCACAGTGGTCCCCAACCTTTTTATCGCCGCGGACCAGTCAGCCTTTGATAATTTTACCGTGGCCCGCTGAGCGCGCGCAGGGGTGGGGGGGCGTTGTTCTGCAGCGATCATGGCCCCCAGCCATTAATGTCTAAACTGCTGCAAGATATACTTAAATATTGATAAAATGTGAGGGGGTGTACTCACTTCTGTGATATCTATCCATCCATGTCTGTCTCTGTCTCTGTCTCTCTCTGTGTATGTATGTGTGTATGCATGTATGTGTATATATCCTCTATCTATCTATCATCTATCTATCTATTTATCTATTTATCCATCCATCCATCCATCCCTCTCTATCTATCAATCACCTATCCACCATCTATCTATCTATTCTAGCTGGCTGGGCAATTTGGGGAGTTGAAGTCCAAAAGTGTTAAAGTTGCTGAGATTGAGAAATGAGGACGAAACAAAAGGGAAGAGAATGAAACAAGGTCGTAGAGAGAGATTGCAAAATGAAAGGGCAACTTCTCTTTTTATTTCCTTCCACCCCCACCACCCCCACCGTGCCTCTCTGGCAATTGGCTGCCCAGGAGGTGGGGAGGGGAAGATGTTTCACAGACAGCTGCCACCCGCCCATCTCTCTCTCTCTCTCTCTCTCTCCGCCTCCCCATCTGACCTCGGCTGCTCCACGGCGGAGACCCCAGAAGGCAAGCAAAAAAAAGGGGGGGGCTCAGGAGTGGGGGAAGAAAACAAACCCCATCACGTTCCTATCTGTGAAAGCTCCCCGCTCCCTTCCTGGGCAGCCAATTGCCAGAGAGGCAGTGTGTGTACGTGTGTGTGTGGGGGGGGTTGGCAGCCCGCGGCGCGCCTAGTCCGCTGTGGAACGCGCTGCCACCTGCCCAGCGCTCGCTCTCTCGCTCTCTCTCTCTCTCCCCCCCTCCAATCTCCCGCTTCTGCTTCGGCCGGCCAGCAACTTGTCCCCGCTTGCCCGGGGACTGGCCTCTGATTGGCTGGCGGGGAGAAAGCCTCGCCAGGGAAGGAGGCAAGGACTCCGCGGTGATGTCATGGGGACGGCGCCCCCAGGTAGCGGCGAACCGAACGCGCTCCGTCTCCACGGGCTACCAAGGTGGCCAGGCGGGCGGCCGGGGTGGGAGTGGGGTTTGGACCGAAGAGGCGGCTCTCAGGTTCGAGTCCCGGGGTTGATCTCAGGCTGCGCGTGTGGGTGAAGAGGCAGCAGGGATCATGGCCCCCGGCCGCTGCAGCGATCATGGCCCCCGGCCGCTGCGCGGCCCGGTGCCAGGTACTCCACGGCCCGGCACCGGTCCGCGGACCGGGGGTTGGGGATCACTGTTCTATCAGATAAAACCAAATTTTCCAATGATTATTTTAATAGAATTATTTGTCCTCCTGGATTATTATTCCTAGCTATTATTTTAGATCATGCATGCTTCAAATAGGAGTCATTTTTCTGTGAAGTGAATTGATGTTCTACCCATCAGGGTAAGAACTGGAAGATATTTAAATCTCCTAGATGAAAATTATATTTACAGATATGTAAATATGATCACAACTGAGCCCAAAATTTCTTTTTTAAAGCAAGACAATTAAGTGAATGTTGCCTCATTTTATGGCCTCTTGGTATAGTTTTTATTTACTGCAGTTGTTAGGTTAGTTAGTAACATGTTGTTAAATGAATCTGGCTTCCCCATTAACTTTGCTTGTCAGAACGTCTAAAAAATGCATCATAGGACCCTTCAACTGTCATAAATTTCAGTTAGTTGCCAAGTGTTTGAATTATAATTCCATGACCCTGAAGATGCTGCAACAGTCTTAGGTGGGGAAAATGCTCATAAGTCCCTTTTTCAGTGCCGTTGTAACTTTGAAACAAACTGTTTTAAGTCAAGGATTACCCGTACTGGGGAGAACCCATATTCCATGTTCAAAATTTTAATCACTTGTTTAAACTTTGTAATCATATTCAGTTAAATGAAATCAATGTGAATATCACATTAGAGTGCTTAATACTTGAGCGATGTTATGAAGTATTAAGATGAAATGTTAGGCCATATTAACATTCCTTAAAATAATTGGGTTAATGGCAGTCTTTTCAGGACTGTGGACAGAGCCTGAGTTGTAGACATATACTGTGTGGGTTGGCTTGTTCCTAAGATGCTCTATAAATTCTGCCCCTTTGTTTAGAACTTAAGAGCAACCCTTTCTTCTGAACTCTGAACTTATGCTTTAATGTATGAGGGCTGGAATTCAATAATGTGGATGTTTTCTCAGAGCTCGTGAGGGCCACAGGTGGCTCACCCGAGCTCCGTTTTTGCTGGCAGAGGGTTACAGAAAGCTGTCGCAGCTGAAAATGGAGCTAGGGAGCTCATTTTCGCTGGCATAGTGCTTGGGCCGCCACAGTCGCCCCTGATACAAATGACATTAAGCTGGCCATGCCCACCATGGCCATACTCACCCCCAGCTCCCTGAGGTCAAACACAATCCAGATATGGCCCTCAATGAAATCGAGTGTCGGGCCTGAAGCCAGTTCCTTTTAGGATCTTTGGCCTGCCACACTCTCTATTATTTTACTATGCTATTTCATTAGTGGGGAATTGGGAGGGAGAATAGTAAGGAGTAGAATGCGTTGTTGTCAAAATAAAAAATTCCTTCTTAGAAGCTCAAGGTCATCCTTAGTCTTTACACGTCCGAGCCTGACCGGAACTGGATGGGTGGAACTGCCATCGTGGCAGTGGAAGATTGGACCATGTGATGGACTTGTGGGTGTGGGGGCAAGATCATGAACTTTCAACTGGGTGGAAAACCCAGGAAGTTTTTGGATTCAGGTTTTCCACAGATGTGCCAACATGCCTGTCTTAATAAATTGGAAGTTTGAGGAAAGCTTTGCCTTGGACTCTGATTTAATTTTGGATGATATTTGGAATGCTGACATTAACCTGAATCTCCCTTAAAATATCACCAGCAACCCCGGCACGGGGTGCTGGCGAGGGGTGCTGACTCCCAACACTGATCTGACCCGGTCAGTGTAAAATATCAGTGAAAAATTAAGATAAAGCCTTTTGAGAAAAGAAGCTAATGATGAGTTGCTTCTTTGCAAAGTGCAAAGGAATTTGTGGTGGAATAAAATTTGAAGAATTATAGCGTCTGGAAAGATACAGCTGGAGGGGGCTGGAAAGGCTGATTCTACACAGGGCTTGAGAGGACCAAAGCAATCACCCAGTAGCTGTCAAGATGATTGAAGCCTCCCAGACCAACTTGTGCAGCCAAACATGAGTGAAAATTCCCCCCTCCTTCCCTAGCAAAAGCTGCAATGGACTGGAGTGGAGATGTTTACTCCTTTTACAGCAACAAGTGAAATGACCCATTAAACTGAGCTGAGTCACAGATAGACATGGGAATTCAACCGAGCCAACAGGAAAGGATTTAGCCAGCATCTTTCACTAGCCAGCCATTGATGTTTGTGCTGCAGCCTATGAATCAAGCACTCCCAAATTGGGCTTTCTTCCCAGGTCATGGATGGGAAAGATGTCTGTGGCTGCCTGTTTGGCCACAAACATGGGAAATTCAACCCAACTGGCAGAAAGGGGCTTAGGGCATATCTTCCCCTAGCCAGCAACTGATGTTTGGGCTGCAATCTGTAAATCAAGCAACCCTGGAATGGGCTTTCTTCCCAGTTCATGGATGGGAGATATGCCAGTGGGCACCTGCTCTCCCTCAACAGATGGCACCATGTCAGATAAGTGGGCAGTGGCCAATCCAGGGATTGACCTCCCCTCCCCGAGTCCAGTTTCACCTGCAATGCCCTAACAGGTTCTTATCCTACCTTCCTACATAGAAGAGTTCTCTACAATGGAAAAAGGGATGAATGAAGGGGAAGCTGCAGGATGGATAGCGGGGACAATGTGATGAGGCAGTTTCTATGTTTAGAGATGTAACTGGGTTCCTTCCCTCATGGGGGCCAGTAAAAGACCACTGGTGCTGTCAACTTGATCACAGAAGGTCAGAGTGCCTGGCTCCAGCCCCAATATCACAAATGTGCACACCAACCGCCAGCGCAGTAAAGAGAAGGCCCCAGATGCCACCAAAAAAGAGTCATCTGGGCCAACAACCTCAGAAAACTGATCCCCAACCTAAGATGATGAAGAGTCCATCCAATGGTGAAACTTCAGAGGAAGAGAATAGTGTAGACGACCCGATGGTGAGTGCACCCAAAGCCAAGCTCCAAGTACCCGAAATGGAGGTGGAAGGGGAAGTTGATGCAGTCGTGGACACCGGTTGCACTCGATGCTTAATCAGCATGTCGATTGTAAGGCAACTGGGCATACGCACAAGACCTCTAGCCTGTCCCATTCGGGTTGAGTAGGTAGATGGAATGGTAATTGGAGGAGCCGCGACCACACTATTGATCAAACTGGTAAAGTTACAAGTGGGCTGCCACAATGAGCAGCTCAGATTCATTGTGGCTCCAAAGATGCCAGAATTAATTATCTTGGGGCTTGCATGGCTTGACAAGTGGACACCTACAATAAAGTGGGAAGACAGCAGTAGGAAATTGATGATCGCGTTTGGGCCCCTACTAGTGGAGGAAAAGGGCCACCCAGGGATAATTGAACCCAAGAGCCCAGAACCTGCTGCACCTGCAGCAGAGACAAAACCTCTAGGTATCCAACAAGTACCAAAAAACTTGTTGGTGGATGTTTTGTCGAAAAAGCCATAGTAGAACAGTGAGAAGGGAGAAATCGTTCACCCCATCCTTTCTTTCTCCCACCAAAAGACAGCCCAAGTCACCAACCGAAGCCAGGATAAGCTGATGACAGCAATGAAATCGGTGCTCCCAGCAGACCCGTGGCTCAACAATAACCAGGAAATCCTAACGATGGAAAATGGATTAGCCTGGAAGGGGTCCAAACTGTACGTCCCTGCGGGGATGAGGCTGCAAGTTCTACAGCGAAGCCATGAGGCAGAACTAGGAGGCCACTTTGGATTCCTAAAAATACTTCACCTCACCAGAAGTCAATTTTGGTGGCCAAAGATGTAATCGGAGGTTGAAGATTACGTAAAAAGCTGTGCTACTTGCACAATGATTAAAACACGACCAGGGAAACCCCCTGAACTACTACAATGACCCTAACCCTAACCGACCATAGGAAGAGATCGTAATGGACTTCATTGTCAAACTCCCAGACAGCAGTGGGACTAGAGTAATCTGGACAGTTATTGATTTGGTTTCCAAGCAGGCACACTTCATCGCTTGCTCAGGGTTGCCGTCCGCAAAGAAATTAGCGAAAATGTTTGTGAAACACATTTATCACCTGCACAGGGTGCCCAAGAGGATCATTTCAGACTGCAGAGTCCAGTTCACACCCAAGTTCTGGAGAGAGTTCCTGATGGGAAAATATGAAGAAAGCTCTAGCGGATGTGGCAGAAGCCTACAAGAAGCAAGCTGATAAACACCACTTACTCCAACCCCCCTTTCATGTAGGGGACAAAGTTTTTGTATCTACCAAATACATAAGATTAAGAATGCCTAGCAAGAAATTGGGCCCAAAATTTCTAGGTCCATTCCCAATAGTGAAGATAATTAACCCAGTTACAGTTCAACTCAGTCTACCCAGAAGTCTAGGGAAAATTGACCCAAAATTTCATTGTAGCTTGTTGAAGCCAGTAATTGGGTCCAACATAAGACCATCCACCCAAGCTTTCCCTTCTTCTGTAGCGATAGAGGGGGAAACACATTATGAAATTGAAAAAAAAAAGTAGACTCCAGGCTGTGCAGGGGTCGCTTACAGTATTTAGTGCATTGGAAGGGGTACCCTTTATTTGAAGCTACTTGGATGAAAAGCTGGAACCTAAAAGTGGAGATGTTAGTAAAACAATTCCATGATAAGTTTTTCAATAAGCCAAAGGAGGGGGGAAGAGGTGGTTAATTCTGTTACATTATTCTCTTTTCAGGAAATGTTTTTCTTCTGAGGAGAGGCCGCCTGTCAGGCCTGCAGCCGGTTCCTTTTAGGATCTTTGGCCTGGCACATACACTATTAATTTACTATGCTTTTTCATTAGTGGGGAATTGGGAAAGGGAATAGGAAGTAATAGAATTCCTTTCTAGAAGCCCAGGGTCATCCTTTGTCTCTACATGTCTGAGCCTGACCGGAACTGGATGGGTAGAACTGCCAGCGTGGTAGTGGAAGATTGGACCATATGATGGACTTGTGGGTTTGGGGGCAAGATCATGAACTTTCAACTGGGTGGGAAACCCAGGATGTTTTCAGATTTGGGTTTTCCACAGATGTGCCAACATGCCTCTCTTAATAAATTGGAAGTTTGAGGAAAGCTTTGTCTTGGACTCTGATTTAATTTTGGATGATATTTGGAATGCTGACATCGAGTTTAATAACCCTGCTTTACAGCTTCTCCACTATTAAGGAAAACTTACTGTATTTTTTCTTCCAACTTTTTTAAAATGCAAGATCATTACCAATTATATAGACTTTGTAAAATAAAGCTTAGTTCAACAACTTTTCACATAGATGTATTTCAGGAAACTGGTACTAAAAATGCTAGTGTAAAGTTTGTTGTACTATATAATTGTTCTGACCCAGCCTTACAGAACCAATAAACAGACTCCTTATCCCGAAAAACCCCTCTTTATTTAGCTACTGTCAATTAATGGCATTCACATACCGAAAAGTCCAGCAATAATCCTTCAAATGATTAACTGCAGTAACAGACCTTATCAGTTCCTTGAGGTAATTGTCAGGCCAGGAGCTTCCAGCCACAAGGCTGTAAATTAAGTTCTGACAAGCAGTCTCTGAGGCACGAACCATGATGAGCAAATCTTCTGAAAGAAATCCAAACAGTTGTCTCCTGCAATCACCCCTCCCCTTTTCTTCTATTATTCCCCAGCCAGGGAGGGGCCATTAAGCGTCTATGTGTGCCTTTCCTCCCGAATTGGCTCCTTGTCCTCAGTTATTCTCTCCTAACAGCTCTGCGCATGTACACATATGGAACAGGCCCCAACTGTTCTTCCTCCCCACTTATCTCCGCCTCCAAAGGCAGCTGGGAAATGTTGGATGGCCCTGGCTCTATCTCTGTTTTCGACGCAGAGCCTTCCCAGGGCTCCAGGACTGGCCCAAGTTCTTCCCCAACCTTCTCATTGTCCGAGACGGCCACCAGCTCTGCTGGCAGCTGGTGGGCCACAACAGTAATTTTATTATTTCCCTATTGTAATTATTTATTTTTTAATAAATATACTATTATTTAATTTTACTAATTAAAAATCCTCTTCCATTGATATAATTGTAAAATATGTTACCCACAGTATTGTAACAAAAATATTTAAATTGCCATCTTTTAGATGACTGCCTAATAGAAATATTAGGTAAGTGTATATTAATAATTTTAAAAAGCAAGGTATGTGGGGAAGAAAATTATGAAATTTATAAAATTCAAATAGTTCTGAGAAAACCCCATGACCATTAAAAGAAATTAGTTGTAGTGTCTTGAAAGTATGTTTACTAAAATTATATACTTGATAAAATATTTTATGCCATGTAAAATTAATCTAAAACTGAACTGTTTCTGATTAATATAGGAAACAAAGCTTTTACTCTATGTCAAGCAATCTGTTCAAATATATTAGCAGAAGAAGTGAAACTTTTTACGTAAAACTGGTGCTCCTCCTGGCTTCAAAATGCATATTTACAGTAATTTTATATCTTTAGTGTATATATTTAGGATTGGAACATACCTATATATGGATTTGTTTATAAATTTAAAAGATTTTTCCCCTCTTTCCTCTATTTTTGGTAGGAATCAAGATACATAAGAATTTTTAGTTATATTTTGTCATGTTCTATAAATCTTTTATTTATACATGAGTCATTGATTCTATCCTTGAAAATAAAACTGAAGTACCCTGAAAAGTATCACATGATGGCACTGTTTCCATTTCTACCTTTAATATTATGAAATATAACTATAGTAAATTCAGTCTTTTAAAGAAGGGTGTAATGCCAATGTATGCTGTATAATTTATGTAAAAGAAAAAATATAATTCTGTACTTATTATATTCATCTGCAATACATATTTTATAAGGTTTCATATTTTTAATATTTTACTTTGATTATATTTATACTGCATCCAAAATCATATTAATTCATTTAATGGAAAAATTGGCAAATTGTTTAAAAAATTAAACACTTTTTCTTTAATTACGTATATTTGGTCTGTAAGAAGAGCAGCTTAAAGTATGCATTCTTATATCTAATTGCAGGACGTCTGTGCAAATTTTTATCATTAATCCAGAGATATAAACAGTGATTTAATTTTTTTTATTTCTGCAAAGAAGATGTTGCCATATTCTGAGGTCAGAAGCCATTCACAGAGACCTTTCATGGGAGATTGGCAGCATAAAAATTTAATGAATAAAAATAAATGATAAAATAATTTAAAATGAGTAAATCTTATGTAAGTTATTATAACATCAGTGATCTAGAACAGAATTCCCCAATATTTCCAGCATTGCAGACTGGTGGGTGGGAAGAGGATGGTTTGCGCAAGTGGCCGGCAAGCGCACACACATGTGCAGCTCCATTTGCGCGAGCGGCGTGCATGCCGCCTGCTGCTCACACAAATGCAGTGCACTCACTATCCCACTGCTCATGCAAATGAGGGTGCATGTGCATGCTTGGCATGGCCCAGTTACAAACCCCTCATGGCCTACTGATTGGGGACTCCTGATCTAGAATATTGGTTCTAATAATCATGTGAACATTCTCATCATAGTTAATCTAAGATACACAACAGCGTATCTGCACACAGCAATATCTGTGCAAAAGTTTATATGCAGCCTGGTGGAAATACTGACTGGTCATTTGTTTTCAAGTAAGGAATTGCATTTTAGGAATACAGTATAGCTTTCAATTGTGAAATGGAATTGAAATGGAGTGCAACATTTCCAATAAAACAAAGATGCGTATACAAAATGAAATGGGAGAGAAAGTGATAGTATAGCAACTTAGCATTAGGCTGAGGCATGCCATACTTAGGCTTTACATTTTGGAATATTTTGGGATAGCAAACAATTATAAAACAACATTCTTGTTTTCTATAAACTGTGTATGTATCCATGTTCTTCAAAGGAAGAAAAGCCTTTGAGAAGTTCATTGTAGTGGATGCTAAAGAGTCTAATGTCACCACTAACCATGCTCTATTATTATAATTACTTAAAGTTTATTCCTAAGCAGACTTAATGTATTGATAACAATTTAATTGCTGTAAAACAAACAACCCCCCCACTCATTTTGTAACCACCACATATAAACTTGTATTCTGTATTATCTAGTAAATGAAACTAGTAAAATTAATTAACGGTGTTTAGAATAATGATAAATAATGTTAAAATAATGTATGAAAAACATTTCCTGTGTATTCTACAAGATAACTTGACAGAAATCTCTCAGCCTTATATATTCTGGCAGTAGATGGTATAATAATCTATATAATAAAAGATATGAGATTACTAATATTTAGAAGATTATTGAGAATTTGTTTAAAGGCTTTGTAGCATAGACCAGCTTTAGTGACAAGATTAGAATATAAACGGAAAAATAGCATTCATTATTCACAGCTGCCTATTGATTTGTATGTCCAATTGTTCATGTATGAGGTGAGAAATTTCAGATATATACAGCAGATTTTTTCTGTACTGTATTTTACTATACAAATTACTTGCAATTTCCACAGGCCAGTGTTACTTTTAAGGACAAATTTCAGACAAAAGAAATTCAATGATTATTCATCCCATTTAATTAATTCAATTAAATAAGTCTGATTCTGTCAGGTATTCTTTTAATAATTGAATCAACATGCAATACATAGTAAGCATAAAAGCATTTCTAGCTGCAGTTAATTTAGATCCAAAAGAATTTACTATTCCACTACATTTGATATAGATTATTCTATAATATTTCAGTAATGGATTGCACAAAGGATGCCTTTTAATTCTTTGCTTTCTCAAATGTCTTTATGTATAATGGTTTAAAACAGAAGGTGTTCAAGAGAGGGTGACCTTTTTCCATTACCATGTTTCCTGTCATTAATGCATTATAATTTTCTTTAGAAGTCTGGAAAAAATGTGTGTATGCAGTCTGTAGCAAGTATGAATAAAAGCATGTTCAGGAAAGTTTAGAATTGCCTGTTATTGCTCAAAGATTGAATGGGGGGAAGGGAAGGAAGTAATTTTATTGTTACTTTTACTGTGAAAGTTTAAACAAACCTTAAGACTTTTTAAACAAAGCAGCCAAAGTCCTAAAATTTTGGCATACGTGGTTTGAGCAGCTCTTAATTTACTAAGTTGCTAAAAAAATAATGTGATCTTGTAGTAAATCTGAATTGGGGAAGACTGTTTTAAGACTGAATAGTGCATCAAAGCCACCAGGATTGCTTAATGTACTACAAAACATTATTTTGTTATAGCAGTAGTATAATGAGATAGAAGTTTACTAAAGATAAAACAGTAAATAATTTGTGTTGAATGCTCTTAAGAGCGCTTGATGTCATAATTACTGTAAATGTTAATTGCTATGCTGAAAATGTAAGCATGATGACTTTATATTAGATGAAAATAGTTTGTGTACTGGTAAATAGATAATCATACAAAAGTAATTGGGGTTTTAAAACCCCAATCTATTCTGCCAGCGTGAGCTCGTTTGCATGTTAATCACAAGAGTGATTTCCTACTTCATAAGCAAGTTCACAGTCTTTCATAACCACTTTTAATTGCATTTAAAATGTTGCAGGGTTAGGATATTAGAAATGGAGGCTTATCTGTGTCAAATTAATAAAAATATTACTGAAAATCGTTATAGATTAAGGCTATAATATTTAAGGCCTTGTATTTTTAATTAGCATACATAGATGTGTATTATAGCATATATTCTATCTAGGTGATTTATATTGGTTCTTATAATGGATTAATTTACAAATTTAGTTTTCATACCTAGAAAGCTGAGAAACAAAAACACAATTACAGGCTGGACTTAATCACTATTTTTATGGGATAACTCAGGAATATACTATTATATTAATTATACACATTAATAAAACAGCAGTTATTAAACAATATTGACAACAGTATAGACCAATTTATTATTAATAATTTTCTTGTATGAATATCTTTGGTAAAATAAGATACTTTCATCAGTGTAATGGTGAGTGTTTATTTCAACTTGGTAGTGAAAATTATGATTCTGTGAGGTAATTTTATAGAATGGTTATGTCAGGGCTGCTTTCCTCAGTAACCAAGAAAGAAACCACTCAACTCCATTTTGCAGAATTAAGAGAACTTTTACTGCTTATGAGTAGATAGTAGCTAAGCAAAGCAAGATCTGACGCAAAAGGGCGCATAATCATAGATATCAATATGTGACCCAACCCCCTCCCCTTGGTAACCCCATCCCATAGTCCAATCCAAACACCCCACAGGTGTCATGTGGGAGACATCTTCAAAAATCATCATCAGGTTGGTATGCCGGACAGTTGGCCTTGGCGGCAACTCCTCTCTCTGCAGCATGCGCAATAGAAGGTAGTAGAGAAGAAGGTAGTACAGTCACTCCTGCACAGAATAATTCCGTCACCCAAATACCATTTCCCCCTCCCCGTTTCAATGGCAACCGAAAGCAAACAGCAAAACAGAGGCTGACAGGTTATCCAAATAAAACTGGATAATAGCTAAGAATCTATTATCTATCTATCTATCTATCTATCTATCTATCTATCTATCTATCTATCTATCATCTATCTATCTATCTATCTATCTATCTATCTATCTATCTATCTATCTATCTATTCATTTGTACCTTTATTATTTTTGCAAACAACCCAAGGTGGTGAACATATCTAACAGACCTGCCCAATATTTTCCCCACAATAACAACCCTGGGCTGAGAGAAAGTGATTGACCCAAAGTCACACAACTAGTTTTATGGCTAAGGCAGGAGTTGAACTCACAGACTTCTGCTTTCTAGCTTGGTGCCTTAATTACTAGACAAAACTGGTTATATAATGTGACAGGATTTTTGAATTTTGGTTATGATATCAATAATACTTAATTTTAAGTGATTTTCTGATAGATGCAACACAGCTGTTTTTGTAACCTGGGAAGTTTAATGTTAAAATTGGACAATTGCTCACTCTTTGAAGTGACTGGGGAAAATTGTAGCTTTCTTCCAAAATAGTGTAAATTCACAATGGTTACATTGTGATCAACTGAACGACACAAAGCTATTTTTAGTCTAGCTGTTATATTTAAGATGATGAAGAGAATGATGATTAGAGACAAAAAATATTTCAGTTTTGAAAATAATATATTGGCTTTCATCACCAGGTGTTCCTTCTAATATAAATTACCAAGATGATGTTTCCATAACATAGCTTGCAGTGCTCTGGAGATTAAAACTACCAAAACAGATCTAGTAAATTTTTCATGGGCGGTTCCACTAGGGATAATATTCCTTTTCCTGGTTTCCAGATATTTTATATAATTCTGCCTCTTTCTAAACCCAATTCATTGCTTTTCCAGAAAAAAAAGCACTATGGAGACCAAGATGAAAGGCAAGAATTGTTGAAATGTTAATTTTACTATCTGCTGAAGAGTTCTGATATCTTTTGGTATTTTTCTTATTCTAGTAGTTCAATTTTATATTATGAATGTTGTACTGTTTCAGTGGTTTGAAGTTCAAATTTGCAGTACAAGCAAAGTTGAATATAGTGGTAAATCGTCCAGTGAAAGATTATCTTATTCTTCTGATATATACCCTCATTTTAACTTGAGCACCAGACATAATTATACAAATGCAAACAATCTAATGCCATCACTATTATAATAAAATAAGTGTTGTTTAGGAGATTCTTAATAGCTTCCAAACACAAAATTGGATTATGCATATACTGTATCTATTTTTTTAACGCTGGCCTGATTCCTGCTATAGAACAATCCAAAAATATGCAACTAAACAGAGTTAGTGAAAAGGCTGGCATAATGAAGTAGCTACCATTTGTACCAGGACATAAAAATGCTGCTCTTATTCATGAAACAGACAGCTTTCAGGGTTCATTTAAAGCTCCATCTATGGCTTTGCAAGAAACATTTAAAAGAATTCTAGTATTAACTCACACTACCTCTGAAAGTCTGATTCAATAACTTTAAAAGAGGATTAGATAATTTCCTAGAGGACAGGTTGATCCAGTGCTGTTGGCGTTGAATACTTAGTGCTATTCTAAATTGTCTCTTAAGTAGTATTTGTGGAGAAAATAGTAGAGGTTAGATTTCCATCTCTTGTTTGCAAGTACCTCAGAGATGTGTGACTGTCACTGTAAGAAACAAAATATTGGATATATATGTATGTATGTATGTATGTATGTATGTATGTATGTATGTATGTATGTATATATATATATATATATATATATATATATATATATATATATATATATATATATATATATATATATATGTTTTCTGAGGTTTTCGCGGGTGTTAGTATGTAGGTCTCTAGTTGTTTGGGTTTTCTCCCGCGCAGAATTGGAGATGTCTTGGCGACGTTTCGACGAAGTCTCATTCGTCATCTTCAGGCTGCTTCAGACTACTTCAGGTTTGGTGTTTCCAGGAGTAGTGTGAGATATCTCACACTACTCCTGGAAACACCAAACCTGAAGTAGTCTGAAGCAGCCTGAAGATGACGAATGAGACTTCGTCGAAACGTCGCCAAGACATCTCCAATTCTGCGCGGGAGAAAACCCGAACAACTAGAGACATACATATATATATATATATATATATATATATATATATATATATATATATATATATATATATATATATATACACATACATACACACACACACACACACACACATACACACACACATACATACACACACACACATATATACACATATACATACATACATACACATGTGTGTCTGTGTCTGTCTGTCTTTGGTTATTCGGGTTTTCTCCCACGTAACATTGGAACCTGCCCCACCACATACATCGGACAAACCAACAGAAGAATAAGTGCATGCATTGAAGAAAACAAGAACACAGTCAAAAAAGAGGAACCAACTTCCTCCCTGGTCCAACACCTTAAAGCCACAGGACATGAAATTGACTTTAAAAAGACCAGAACTATCGCCAAAACTGAACACTTTAACAACAGAATAATCAGAGAAGCCATCAAGATAGAAAAACCCCCACACAGCATAAACAAACAAGACGATACCTCCCGCCTACCAGCCATTTGGAAACCTGCCCTTATTGACAAATGAGTCCCTAACACGAGTATTGACACCAGACCCACACTCACGAGAGCCACACAGGATGTCACCACCACACATCCGCGCAGAAAGCAGACTCAAACCCACACTGATGATGAGGCATGACCAAGGACCAGAAGCCAGACCGCAGCTGCATCATTAGCCACTTCAAACCCATCCAATCCATACATGAAGCAGACTGACACCCACCATGAAGAGCTGGCACGGCCACAAACACGAAGCCAAACAACAGCAATGCAGCTCAACAGCTCAAATCCTCCGGCAACTCAGACTAAGCCCAGCACAAAACCCCCAACCAATCAGAACACACCTCCACCCTATCAGAACACACCCAAGCTCCCACCCAATCAGCTCACACCCCCACTGGCAGTCTAAAGAAAGAAACAACTGCAATCTCACATTGCTCATAGAAGCACGAAGCCGAGCAAACCAGCCTGAAGATGTTGAATGAGACTTCGTCGAAATGTCGCCAAGACACTTCCAATTTTATGCGGGAGAAATCCCGAATAACCAAAGGCCTACATACAAATACACCCAAAAACCTCAGAATATATATATACAGATGAGGATATATATATATATATATATGTATATGTATATGTATATGTATATGTATATGTATATGTATGTGTATATATATATATTAGATTTTTTACAACCCCTGGTAAGCCCCAATTATGGGAGGAAGCTAACTGCTTCCATCATCTGTCCTTCGGCTCGTCACAAGAGTCCATCACGACAGAAACCCAATATTTTTACTGTTGCCTTTGTTATATTTGTGGTTTTTTTTTTGTTTTTTTATTTGTGCTGATAAATAAATAAATACAACCAGGGGTTGTAAAAAATCTAATAGATACCTTTCACCCTGGCTTCGCTGATAAACGGATAAGAGCCTGTGGCCTAATGGCTAAGATCTCTGCCTAGTATGCCTAGTGTGCAATATAGCCCAGATTCAAATCCCAGTAAGGGTATGGCTAGCTGATGAGAGCTAAATAGCTTGAAATAGATCTATACTAGTCTCCCTTTATTTATTTATCAGCACAAATAAAACACACACACACACACACACACACACACACACATATACACACACACACACACACATACATACATACATACAGATAGATTATTATTACATTCTATATTCTGGGTCTATACAAATAATTTACATTTGTATTCATGCATTAGAATAGAATAGAATAGAATAGAATAGAATAGAATAGAATAGAATTCCTTATTGGCCAAGTGTGATTGGACACACAAGGAATTTGTCTTTGGTGCATATGCACCAAAAAACAAGATACGTTAGTCAAGAATCATAAGGTACAACACTTAATGATAGTCATAGGGTCCAAATAAGCAATCAGGAAACAATCAATATCAACATAAATTGTAAGGATACAAGAAACAAAGTTACAATCCTGCAGTCATAACTGGGAGATGATGGGTGATAGGAACAATGAGAAGACTAATAGTAATAGTAATGCAATCTTAGTAAATATTTTGACAGTGGCAAGGGAATTATTTAACAGAATGATGGTGTTTGGGAAAAAACTGTTCTTGTGTCTAGTTGTTTTGGTGTGCAGTGCTCTATAGCGTTGTTTTGAGGGTAGGAGTTGAAACAATTGATGTCCAGGATGCGAGGTGTCTGTAAATATTTTCATGGCCCTCTTTGTTTCGTACAATGTACAGCAGTGGGGGGTGTTCATTTTTTTTAGAATCTATTCTGTAGGTGTGGCCTATTTTGTGGGAATGGCTTGGCAATCATGTGACCAGGTGGGAGTGGCTTGGCAGTCATGTGATTGGATGAGAGTGGCTTGGCGGTCATGTGACTGGGTGGGCATGGCCAACTTGATGTCACTCACCAGCAGATATCATGGATTGGGTAAAATGTGGTGAAGCACACTTAAAGCTCTTGCTTAGCAAAGAAAATTTTGGGCTCAATTGTAGTCATGTCAAGGACTATCTCTGCCTTCCTCTGTATGGCAGCCTTGTCCTAGTAAACTCCTCCTCCTTTCTGGCAATTTTCCTCTCTGTTAGAGGGACCAAAATAATCCATACAATGTAAGGTTTCCTGCTGCAGCAGGGGGTTGGACTAGATGACATCCGAGTAGTTTTCTAGCCCTAAATTGCTGTGCAGTTTTTCTTTCTTTCTGCTAACAAAGAAACCTGACTGAGGCTCATTCCACATTTCTACCATATAGAGATAATAGATAATGACCCTAGTGAAGTTTGGCTCTATTTGGCACACACATGTGTACTTACCGCCCTTGACACTCCATGACACTCCAGCTGCTCAGGCAGGTGCTCCATGCACGTAAGTCCCAATCGGCTCAAATACAAATAAGGAGAGTGGGTGGGCCCTCCAGAGCACCACACCAGAACGGTACCTGGTGCTCCCAGCAGGCACCGGTATGCCCGTACCAGGGTGTACCGGTCTTATTTCACCACTGGCACAAACCCCAAAACTTCAAAAACAAAAAACCATATAACCCCTTCTGGTACCAACCATCTGTACATTATTCTATTTTTATTTAACTCATTTGTTAAAAATTGGTATTGCCTACGTTGTTCCCGAATTCTCTGTGGGATCTGTTTAAGCGTGGTCAGCTCTTTTCCCTGTAGTATAATAGTCTCTTCTCTAGTTTTTTTATACACTTCATCTTTGGCAGTTTTCTTAACGAACCTTACATGCACTTCTCTCGGGAGTCTATTTCTTCTTGCGTAGTTAGTATTCACCCCGTAAACCTCATCAATATTCCCTCTCACTTACTGGTCTTTTTTTTGCAGAAATTCAGTGAGGGTATTAATCATTTTTTCTTTCAGGTCTTCCTCTTCCGGTATGTTTTGAAATCTTAGGTAGAATGCCGCTTTTTCGTTTTCAAGTCGGATTATTGATAATTCTAATTCCTTATTAAGTTGTCTATATTCTATTTCCATCTTTCCCATCTTCTGATCTGAATGTTGTATTTTTCTTTCATACATTGAATTTTCTGTTCATTGATTGCTAAGGCATTCTGTATCTTTTCGACTTTATCATCTACATTCTTGATAGTTCCTTTCAATTCTCCCATTTCATTTTTTAATTCTTTATGATTCTTCCTTGACTCTTCTTGGCTTTTTGCCAAAGCCTCCTGTATTAATTGGAGCATTGATTGCATGTTCTGCACCGTTGGTGCTGGTCCCGCTGATTCTGCCATCTTTTCAGCTTTCTGTAACCCCCACGCACTCTCGATTAACCTTTGATTTGAGGAGGGGGATGGGACTTCCGGGGGCGGTGCTGTCGCCGAAGGAGCTCAACGGAGCTCCTCTCAGAGTTCTGGTCTGTATATCTAATTAAGATCAATAGATATCACCCCTTTTTGGCAGAAAGGGGCAGGCAGAAGCTCAGGTGCTAGGATTTATTCGTAGTTCACAGCCCCTTTCTTTTTTTTTTTTGGCTGTGAACGGAGAAAAGATCCAGCGTAACTGAGCTCTTATCTCCAGCCAGTTCTTCTTAGCTGCCTTTTTTGCAGCCCTAGACAGGTGACCCCCCCCAGGACAATGATAAGCTGCTTAAAGCTACTTAAGACTAACACGAGCGGGTTCCACTCCTGAGATGTTCCTTTTTTTATAACTATCTTAAACACCAGCCTCGTTTTCCTTTGAGGCTTCTTTGTTCATTTGTGCTACAAAATGGCGATTTTACTGTGTTGGTGATTAATAGATGACGTAATTAACCGGCTCTATCTTCCTGGAGACTGCTCCTCATTAACAAGCAAAATCTACAAATAACTTATTGAGAACTGAGCAGGTGAAGATACTGTTTATTTGTTTATTCTCAGCTTTTACCTATAATGGCTCCCAGGTCTAAGCAGGCAAAGCACTCCCCTTCGCATGTGCTTAAAGAACTTGCTATAAAATCGCTGCCCTTGCCTCCCACACCCCCTACTGGAGATTCCTTAACACAGGAACTTCTTTTTCAAATACTCAATGACTTCAAACAAGAAATCAAAGAATTTGTGCTGGACTTATGTGACAAAATTGAGACCAAGATTGCCCAAATAAAGATGGATATGTTTGAAGCTATGTCTGCTTTGACAGATTATACCGAAGAAATGGAGACTAAACTGGAAACTTTGGAGGAGGCTAATTTCAATTTGACTTCCAACATCCAAACATTACAACAAGAGATTAGAGATACTCAAACACAACTTATAATGATAAATTACAACAGGAAGGCGTTTGCAATAAGAGTCAGAGCCCGAAAAGAAAGGAGAGAACTTGAAACAGACGTTTGTAGAGGCTTTCAGTCAAGCGGTGGGAAGTCCGGGATTCAATTTTGATTGGAATATTCGAAAAATCTATCGCCAGAATTCGTGTGTAGCAGAACAGCGACAGCTCCCAAGAGACATAATTATATATTTTTTCACAAGAGAATCCAGAAATGCGATCATCCAAAAGTTTTACAACAACAGGCTGCGAATCGATGGGCAGGATTTGTTTGTCTTTAAAGAAATACCACTCCAGATGCTGCAAGCAAGGAGAGATTATACTTTTTTAACCAAAGAGCTTAGAAACCACCAAATACAGTATAAATGGGAATCTCCAGTTGGAATCACAGTTACATTCGAGAATCAAAGATTTCGTCTCAACTCTGTTTCGGAAGCTCGGGACTTTTATTATAAAACTCTGAAGGCGGGACTTCCTGACTCACTCGGAAATGCGGAAAGACAAGGTGAAGGAAAGACAAGCAGCAATTCACTTGGTTACAAGACGGAGGGAGTTGTTCTCCCCCTACCGGAGAGGCAGAAGAGCAGAAACTGAGGATTTAGCCATATCTTCAAAGCAGCGGGACACGTGGCTATAAGGCAGAGGGCTGCCTTCTCTTTCCGGAAGGGCAGAAGAGTAAAGAATAAAGATCCAGCGATGTCTTTAAAATACTTTTTAAACTCTTCGATTGATTAAAATTTTAGGATTCCTGTTTGGTATGAAATGGTAAAGCTGTATATCGATGAGGAACGGAAAGAAGCATCGCTTATTTTGGACAGATATTGTATGGGATTTATATAAGACTTATTTGAATCTTAATCCAAACTGCGCATGAATTGTTTTCTGGTGTGAGGAAAGTGGAGACCAAGATTTATTTGAATTGCGGTTTGGGATGAATGGAGTTGGGAGGAGTGGGGCAGAAGGGAAGGTGGAGCGGGATATTGATGAAGTGATCTTGGGACTGAATGAAGTGGTATGGATTTTGGACACACATTTTACGGATTTACATGCTTGAAGTCTAACATAAAAAGCTCAGAATTTTAAAGTGAAGAGAGAGATCCTAATTTTATGGAATTTTGGCTTGGGAGGAATGGAGATGAGAAGTGAGGGGTAGGAAGAAGAGTAGCGAAAGTATGATTAGACTGCTCTGTATTAGAAGGTAAATTGATTTTTGTATAAACTATTATCTGAATATAAGGTTAAGAAAGGCTATTTGGAGAGCCTACAGGAAGATGGGGGTAAATATCAAAGAAGCAAGGGACGAAGATAAAATATAAATGGAATGATCTATACTGTTTAAATTTTAATAATGATGGGAGGCTGAGCATAATGCAAAAAGATTTTTATTCTTTTCTTTTTTTCTTTTTTTCTTTTTTTTTCGGAGTGTTCTTTTTATTTTATTTTTATTATTATTTTTAATCTATTTGACTATAAGATATTCTAGAAGGTGAATGGTAGTGAACTGTGCCGGGTGTGGGACTTGGGAAGTCGGAGGGGATTAGGGAGGGGGGTTCATTGGGGGTGGGTGGGTAGGTGAAGATATAGTCCCAATATATAGAATAAGAAGAATACACTTGTATACTGTTGTTCCTTATCTTTTCTTTTTCTTTTTCTCTTTTCTTTTCTTTTTTTTTCTTCTTTTTTCTTTTTAGCGCAATTTTTAGTAACTGAATAGATTAATGAATAGAGAAATGCACCAAAGTGAGAAGTAGAGGAAAAGAAGAGGGAGAAGTAAGGAGGGAGGAAGAGGGGAATGTAAGGAGGATGAGAGGGGAAGGAGGGTGAGGAAGGCGAGAAAGGAAGATAGGAGGGGAAAGGGAAGTAGGAGGGGTGATTGTTGGAGGGAGAAAGGAAAGTTGGAGGGGGAGAAGAAGGGGTGTATGGAGGATGAAAGCGACAGGTTGGTTTTATATGTTGGATGATGAGTTGTGTTTAGGTTTGTTTTATTTTTTTATATTATTATTATTGCAAATATTCAGTATATAAGTGAATGTACAAAATTGAAAATGAAAATGAATAAAACATTTGAAAAAGAGGAGGGGGGTGTTGCTGAACTCACATTGGGTATGGTCTTTTCCCCTAATTTTACTGAGGTTGCCATTTTTAACCCCCTATTTGTCCTTGCTCACAATTGGCTATAACTTTTACCTTGTTTATACTTTATCAGTAATATCAATAATATAAATAATTGTATAATCTAATATTCAGCAACAATTCAACTATTAACCTTCCTTGATATCACCTTTCAATACTTAAACAATCCTATGTAGTATTCTATTTAATTAATTTGATTAATATATATTATAAATTTATATATCACACTCTTATATTATATCAATAAATGTTTCTCAATTTTATCGGTTATACAAGTATTCAATTCTAATAATTAGGCTCTCTATGTTCTCTTACGACAAGCTTCACCATTCAAATTTACAGTCCACTAGGTGTCACTCTCTCCTTAGTGTCACTATTAATATCCATGAAGCCAAAGTCTATTTCCAGACAGATCTCTATTTATTGTCTCTGGCACTGTTCCAAGCTCCTAGTCAGATAAATATCAAATACTTAAAAGTTCAACACAGCAGCAGAAGGACTGGTGAGCAGAAAAAAAAGGGAACTCCGTTTACCAACCCGCCTATTAAGCAGTCATTTCTTTGAACCTTCCAACTCTTTTCGGCAAATTTTATCTTCTGAATTCCATGTCAGGTTTTCGTTCTTACTGTGGCTGATCGTTAGGCTCTTTCGGCTGTCCCTTCCTGTCCGTTCTAATACAGCGTCTCTCCTCTGCTCCTTCTCGGCAAAATTGTACTGTAAAAAGAGCCTCTCTCCCGGCTACTTCTTCTTCCAGCTCACCCTCTCTGCCAGTTTCGCGTTGCTCTCCTCACTGGATTGTCAGCAATAATAACAAGCATCCAATTTCAACTGCTTCTATCTCTGTTCTTCCTTCTATGCGGCCACCATTGCTAAGGTCCTAACCAAAAGATCGGATATTTCTTTGCCCGTTTAGGGGGTTTCTCCTATCCGCAGGGGATTTGCCTTATCACCCCAGCATCTACAGAGTATCCCCTTTGATCTGATGATCTCTTCGGGATCAGCAGTGCTCCAAAAAAGAGCCCAAACGAAGAGGTTAGAGTTAGGGGTTAGGAGAGCTCCCTTATCCCGCTCTAAGCACAATGATGTCACCACCGGGAGCCTTTTTCTGCAGTTCTGATTATCCTCTGAAGTCTGTGTCTGTCTTGTTGGGTTGCAGAACCAAATGTAACAATTATAGAAGTGCAGATGACAGACTCCGTAGTTCAATAAAAACTAAACGCTCATCCGGTGCCCTTATTAAGATATATAAGTAGGAGCAGCAGTTGCATAGAATAGCTATTCACCAGTTAAGTGAATGGATGAAATTAATGGAGAACTGAGGCTGAATGCCATCAATCCATGTGCTATACCTTCTCCATACTGTGTGTTATAATCCAAACCTTTTATATGTTCCCTTGCCAAAATTATTAGCAGATGTATGTCTCATTCTCCTCCTATCTTTTCTAAACTAATATTCATTAGGGATGTGACAAAGTCAGTAATTCCAAAATGGAACAATTTGTTGGTTTCTAAAATATTTGAGGCATCCACACATGGCTCATATCAATGGATTTGCATTGATCCTTAATTTGTACATTACTTTTCTTAGCTAGATGCACTATCAATTTGGGCATGAGAGGAGTAGGAGGGAAAGCATGAATTAGTTTATTACAGCATTTTTGTGGTTTAATAATATTTTTAACTATTTCTATAATTATCAGAAGCAGCTTTTTCTTATGTGGTTCTTTCAGTAGCATTGGTAGTGTAATGTGAGTCAAATATTCCTAGAATTTCGAGATATCCAGATATTGAAAGCTTTTATACAAAAGATATGAGTTATTAATTGTAATTACTTCACTTGGAGTCAGTAGCTGGCAATCTGAGAAACCTGTTCACCTGGACTCTTTCATCTGATTGTCCAGCCCAGACCATTACATCCAACTACCTTATAGGAAGGAACATAGCAAAAAATGGGGAGAAAGATATTCTTCTTTTCTCTCCGTCTGCAGGTCCTTTGCTACCTAGTTTCTGGGGAAATGTTAAACAGGATTGTAGACTTGCAAATATTTTATACATTTGTAATGGTATTTTTTTTATTAAGAATTGTTTATATAACTGGGAAAATTTAAATCTTGAAAGGCAAGGTAAAAATACTAGAGTTGAGCAATACTTAAAAATAATTCCGAAAAGGTCTCTGAAGCAGAGTTCCCAATCTTGGCAACTTTAAGACACATGGACTTAATCTCAAAATTTCCCAACCAGGAAGTTGAAATCCATGCCTCTTAAAGTTGCCAAGATTGGGAACTTCCACTTTAGAATATGCTGGAGTAAAAATGCAGCATCTGTCTGACGTTCCCAAAAGCATCGGTATCTTTTCCCAAGATTATACAATTCACCTCCACAATTGCTACATGATCCTACAAAAACTCACGGCTGCTTTAAAGAGTACTATGTCTGCATTTCCACATGCTCCAAAGAACCATTTTGTAATAGAATCTGAAGCATTGAAAAATGCTAATGAATAATTGTAATACATAAAATAACGGCCCTGGTTAGCTGTTTCAAATGTTTACTTGATACCCTCTGAGTACTGAATTGCTTGAATTTAAATTTCTCTATACTGTCTTGCTATTTTGGATTTGTCAGCATCTGTGCTGGTGCAGTGGTTAGAATGCAATACGGCAGGCTAACTCATTCTCACTCCAGGAATTTGAATCTGAGCAACTTGTTGGGTGCAATATGCTAACTCTGCAAACCGTAAAGCACTGTGAAGCAGTATATAAATCTAAGTGCTATTAAGAATGTATTATGGTTGAACTAGCTTGTATTGTAATAACATACAATATTATGCAATATTAAGTTTTCCATTGTTTCGATTCAGTGTTTTGATTCTTTCTCCCCTGTCTGCACTGCAAACTGGAAAGTAACTTTCTGTTATTAAGAGTTCATTAGAAACTCTTCTAATTTAATATGTGTGAATTTTGTTAAAATAAAGGTTCATTTTCTATGTAACAAATGTTAAATAAAGCTTTGTTAATACTGTACTTTTTAAGAATTAAATACATCAACTTTTGTCAAATCTGAAGTATTCCCAGTTATGTTTATACATTACTTATCCTTTTCCAAATACCTCAGAAATTTTATTTTTAAAAGTGTGATGATGAAGTGGTCTTATTGTGCATAATATAAGGTTTCATGCACCCATACTTGATTTAACTGTGCATGTACATGATTGCCAAACTAGCTGGTTTTTAAGCATCTGCAAAAGTCTTGTAAAAGACACATTAGATGTCATGATTTGAAGAAAAGGCTTCATTCGTGCTCCAGTGTTTTGCAAAGCACTTCTTTTTAATCCTGTTTTGAAAGTCTTATTATGGTTTATCTTCAAATTGTTTCATAAAATCTCCTGTATACTTCATGGAAATACTAAAATGAAACATATGTTTGCAGTGCAAGTCTTGGATTTCCTATTTGTTTCCTGACATGAGAAATAAGTAAATAAATCTTACAATATCATGATGCATCTTTAGATCCCAATAGAGCAGGTGTGTTAAACTTAAGACCTGGGGGCCAGATCGGGCCCGTGGGTGCTTAGATCTGGCCTGCGGGACCACCCCAGAAACAGCAAAGGACCGGCCCATGGTGCCTCTCCCAGCGGAAATGGTGCTCAGGAGGGCTGTGTGTGTTTGACCTTGGGGGGGCTGGGTGGGTGTGGCCAGCTTGACATCACTTGTGTCGGCACCTGTAGGTGCCCGGCACTTTGCCAGCAAAAATGGGCTTCCGAGCTCCTTTTTTGCTGGCAGAAGGTTGCAGGAGGCAGTTGCAGTCGAAAACGGAGCTTGGGAGCTTGTTTTCGCTGGCAGAGTGCTCAGGCCCCCACAGGTGCCTCCGACACAAGTGATATCAAGCTGGCCACAGCCACTCTGGCCATGCCCACCCTGGCCCCCAAAGTCAAACATAACCCAGTGCTGCCCTCAATGACATCGAGTTTGACAGCCCTGCAATAATTTTCTATTTGTTATGACTGACTGTAGATTTCCACATTCACAGATATATATGTACAGGTAGTCCTCAACTTACAACAGCTCATTTAGTGATGGTTCAAAGTTACAAAGGCACTGAAAAAAGTAACTTATGACCATATTTCACACTTACCAAAGGTGCAGCATCCCCAGGTCATGTGATCAAACTTTGAATGCTTGAGCAAAGTCAATGGGAAAGCCAGATTCATTTAACAATCATGTTACTAACTTAACAACTGCAGTGATTCACCTAACAACTGAAGGAAGGAAGGTCATAAAGTGAGGCAAAATTTACTTAACTGTCTCACTTAGCAACATAAATTTTGAGCTCAATTGTGGTCATAAATTCAGGTCTACTGATACCACATATGCCATGTTTTACAATAGAGCTAGTACTATATTTCAGTAGTGCTCCATTGTTCTTTAGTAGTAGGTATGTTTAGGGAGATGGCTTTATATCCCCATCTTAGTCAGTAACAAATTATCATCTCAATCTTCTTAAATGCTGTTAATTGAAAATGCTGGGTTTTAATCACAGTTTTCATTAAGTAGCTATACTTGAGATGGTGACACCAATTAATACAAGAATACAATTAATACAAGAATACAATTAATACAAGGATAAAATTAGGTATCATCTTGCCCTCCATCACGCCCTCGAACTGCTCTATATGCATACCGTACACCAGCTGCAAAAACCATAGTGCATCAGATCGTGTGGGTTGTTAGAGTGTTCAGTTGCTAAGAAGTATGCATCTCTATACATTACATCATACACTATGCTCCAATTTGTTACAAAATGACATGGACACTTAAACTCTACAAGATTAGTGATTTCTGTCTAGCAGGCCAAATAGTTGCCTACTGTGGCTTTTGTTTCCGTCTGTATTTCTCCTGGGGTGAGCTACTTATCCACAAGGACTATATTTCTACATTTGGAAGAAGGAGGGGCAATTTGCCAAGGGCAAAAGGAAGGAACAAGGTAGCTTAGTCACTGTTAGAGAGTATTACCTCTTCACATTTAAAGAGGAAATACTTATCTAGAGTGGAACTATTCAATGTAGCTATTCAATGTAGCAATGCAGCTGAAAAATGTTTTTTTTAAATTCCTAGTGTGAAATTGCACAAGCAAAAAAGAACAGGAATAGGTAAATCACACGGAATGTATATATGCAAACATTCTATTCCTTGAAAGGTTAGTGTTCTATGATTTATTGCCTAGATAGCTCAAAGTTTAAAATACTGTGGTACAAATAGATTTAAAAATATAAGAATTAGAATAAAATTATTTTTCCTTCAAAGTTTGGAAATTCTTTACTATAAAACAGTAATCTAAAATCTAACTTTGGCAGTACCTTAATTTCACAACCAAGTACTTATTAAATAATAAGCTATCACAATTGTGTCCAATGTATAGACTTCAGTATTTATTTATTTATTTATTTATTTATTTATTTATTTATTTCATCAAGCATGAATTAGATAACAGATATATGTATAAACATGATTATGAATACATGAAATTGATTCAAATACAAGGAAATATTAGGACAGGGACGGTAGGCACTCTGGTGCGTTTATGCACACCCCTTAAAGACCTCTTAGCAATGGGGTGAGGTCGACAGTAGATACATATGTAGTATAGAAAATTAAATTTCTTTTAATGAGGATTAAATTTCTTTTAATGAGGAAGAAAGACTGTTCTTATATTTTATAACAGAATGTTTTATACCAGAAAGTACATTTGCCTAACATTTGATGATTTCTGAGTCATGTGTAAAATCTGACATGATGCAAACTTGCATGCATCCAATTTTCTGTTACATTCTGCTTAATTCCTTCCAGCAATCTTGTGCTTTAACTTTTTTTACAAAAATGTTACACAGTTGTTCCAAATTTGAGCCTGTTTGTATCTAAATTCATATGAGTCAAATCAAATCTTGCTTCCTAGTCAATCCCTGGATCAGATCAGGATATTGTAAATCTACTTCATGTCTTATTAAGAATATTCAAGGTGCTACTTTTTCATTTCTTTGATTTGCACAAGTTAGTTTATAGAAAAATACAAGCTCTTGGTAAGTTGGAGCAGTTTAAATAACTTACGTTATATTTCAAAAACAATGCAGTGTTAATGAAGACCCAAAAAGTTTTGAATAGGTTCATGCAATTTTTTTTCAATATTTCAGCTACTTAAGAAAATAGTAATTTCTTAAATTAAATTCTGCTCTGAAATTAACTATTTTGGTCAGTGCAAAGATTCCATTATTAGAATCCTCTAGGAAATAATTGTGTAGTTTAGTATTTTTGCTGTTAGAAATCATGTAATATAAAGAGGATGTCTAAAGTTATTTACTGGTTATTTATGGTAATCTGAATAGCAGTAATTTATTTTGAAAGTGAATGCTGATTCCAAGAAGACACAGCTTCTCAATAGCTCCTTTTCTGGCAGAAAAAATGTGTAGTGTGCTTTTGTTCAATGTTCTTTTGGTATTTCTACTATAGTTGTTGAAATCTATATTTTATATGATCTCATTGTACTGCTTGTGCTTTATTAATGAGTGACTTTGTTTGAGATTTAGGAAGTGAAATATTTTTCATATGACACTGCTCTATATGCATACCATGTACCAGCTGCAAAACCCACAGTGCATCAGATCTTGTGGGTTTTGAGGGTGTGAAAAGTTCAGTTGCTAAGAAGTAAGCATCTCTGTACATCACATCATCTAGCAATTGAACTATGGTGCACTAGAAAAATGTTCCCCATCTTGATTCCTGTAAAGATGAATAATACCTTTTATGATGAACTAGCACTGCTTATGTGTTTTAAATGTTACAGTTAAAAACTGTATGTACAGCCAGCATTTTTATCTTTAAAATGTTCCTAATTCTAAAACTTCATTAAAATCTTAAATGATATGGGTAACGTGTGATTTTATAGTCAGGCAAACAGATCTCTTAACTGGGTTTTTGTACATACAAAATATTATCTGACATTGTATTTAAAATTGTGGATGGAGTTGAGTGGATGGAAATCCTTTCCATTTGAGTGAATGAAATATTTTTGTGGGGAGCAAAATATTTTATTATTTTTTTCAATCACTGCTTCACATACTGTGTGTGTGCGTGTGTGTGTGTGTGTGTATGTATATGTGTGTGTGTGTGTGTGTGTGTGTGTGTGTATATATGTTTTTTATTTATGCTGATAAATAAATAAAGGGAGACTAGTATAGATCTATTTCAAGCAATTTAGCTCTCATCAGCTAGCCATATCCTTACTGGGATTTGAACCTGGGCTATATTACATACTAGGCAGACTTCTTAGCCATTAGGCCACAGGCTCTTATCCGTTATCAGCGAAGCCAGGGTGAAAGGTATCTATTAGATTTTTACAACCCCTGGTAAGCCCCAATTATGGGAGGAAGCTAACTGCTTCCATCATCTGTCAATCGGCTCGTCACAAGAGTCCATCACGACAGAAACCCAATATTTTTACTGTTGCCTTTGTTATATTTGTGTTTTTTTATTTGTGCTGATAAATAAATAAAGGGAGACTAGTATAGATCTATATCTATCTATCTATCTATCTATCTATCTATCTATCTATCTATCTATCTATCTATCTATTTCGTATATATGTTTTCTGAGGTTTTCCTGGGTGTTAGTATGTAGGTCTTTGGTTATTCGGGTTTTCTCCCGTGTAAAATTGGAAATGTCTTGGCGATGTTTCGACAAAGTCTCATTCGTCATCTTCAGGCTTCGTGCTTCCAGGAGCAATGTGAGATCTTGGCTGTTTCTTCCTTTTAATGGCCAGTGGGGGGTTTGAGATGATTGGGTGGCAGCTTGGCTGTGTTCTGATTGGGTGGAGGTGTGTTCTGATTGGTTGGGGGTTTGTGTTTCATGTAAGGATAGAAGGGGTTTAAAGTGGCTAATGGTGCATTCTGCTTTCTTTGTGGATTTTTGGTGGTTTTGTCCCAAAGTGCAGTGTGGATCTTGTTGCTGAGTTTGAGGTGCGGTTTGTCCCCGCACTTTGCGACAAATCCAAACAACTCGCCACCTGGAGAGCTGAAACAAAGACCACCCTCAAGACAGAAACACACATCAACAAACTCCGAAGACTAAAAGAACGCGAGAAACCAACCCCTCACAGCCACACCTGAAACAAACAGTGCAGAACATCTCAGATGGGATCCTCACTAAAGCCGAAACCAATGTCCTTTCAAAAGGATTCAACTTTGCAGTTGCCCCCAAATACATCCCCACTGAAACCATTATATGCGGAGTTGAAACCAGCCTGACCAAAATCAACCCTGACGACGCCATCAGAATCAGACTCGAAATCACCAACATCCTCTGCACCAGCAAGCCACCCAAAAGCAACTTACCCAAAGAAGAACAGACAGCACTACTTAACCTGAAAGAAGACACCAGCATAATAATCCTACCAGCAGACAAGGGCAATGCCATGGTGGTTATGAACACTTCTGACTACCAAACCAAATTAACCAACCTACTCGAAGACGCCACATACAAACCCCTAAACACGGACCCCACCACCTACCTGGAAAAAACCACTAGATCCAAAATAAAAGCCTCCCCCATCAGCGAAGAGATCCAGCAAAGAATCATTCCCAGAGAGAAATCATCCAGATGCCCTAAGCTCTATGGTCTCCCCAAGATACACAAAGAAGGAACTCCACTTAGACCCATAGTCAGTTCCATAGGCTCACCTCTACAAAATCTAGCCAAATTTCTCACCAAACAACTACAGCCCTATGCAGATTCCATCACCTCACATGTAAAAAACTCTTTCCAGTTCATAGAGATCATAAAGAAACAAAACTTAGAGCCCAGCGACCTACTCGTGAGCTTCGATGTCGTATCCCTCTTCACCCGTGCCAATCAAAGAAGCCTTGACAGCTATCCAAAACAAATAACCCCCCCAAACACATCCTTGATCTGACCAACCACTGTCTATCCAACACATACTTCATTTATAATGGACAAAAATACAAATAGATAGAAGGAGCACCCATGGAATCACCCCTCCCACCTGAAAGCATGCAGTATTGTGAGTAGATAAGTGGGTGGGGAAAAACTGGTTGTGTTCATATATGTGAAGAGTTGCAGCTGACACTGAATCTGGCTGAATACGAGGCATCACAACCAGAAGTGGTATGCAGCTGATTTGGACCAGTTCACCCGAACTGATAGTGGAAATCATGGGTGGGCTTGCCCACCCGCCCCAGCTCTATGCTGTCCTATTTAGGCACATTTTCAAGCTGCTCACGCTCACATTTGCGAACTGGTAGGGAAAGTAAGTGAATACCACCACACAAGGTGAGGTGAAACTGGTGGAAGAGCCCAGAAGAGCCAACAATGAGCACCTCTGATTTATTGGTGTAAAGTCAGTTCTTGCCCTGCAGTGTACCAAGGATAAGCGTGCAAGCGCTGAACAGAATGAACTAGTATTCGAAGCTGTCAGGACTGCAGTGTGTGTCTAGCATGTGTAGACTTTCCTGACATTGTATGCATATGCTAAATAAATAATAAATAAATTAGAATGTACTGGTACCATTTTTATAGCCAAGGAACATGAAGAACCAGAAATAGGCAATGAACTTATTTGAAGAATGATGTTCATTGCTATAATTAAATACCAGCTATGAAGGTGGCTCAGTGGCTAAGACACTGAACTTGTTGATCAGAAAGGTCAGCAGTTCGAATCCCTATCACCAGGTAACAGAGTGAGCTCCTGTTAATTGTCCCTGTGCCACCAAAGTTCTATAGTTGTGTGAAGAATGAACTAAGCAGTTTTGCTTTCCCTCTGCTGCCTGTTCCTTTCTTGCTGTCTTCTCTCTTTAATGGACTGTTTCCTTGATTTTTTTCTTGTTATTTTTATGTTGGAAGAAGCTTTTTTGGTTATCTTTGACTTTTGTTGCAAGTCTTTGTTCATTCTGAGCCTTTGCTTTCCTGACTTTGTCTTTGCAGATTCTGGCTATCTGCTGATAATCTGCCTTAGTTATGTGTTCCTCTTTCCATTTTCTGTACTTGTCCTTTTTGTCTTTGAATTTGTCACAGAGATTTTTGTGTAGCCATGCTGGTTTCTTCTTGGATTTCTTGTTTTTCTTTTTCAGGTATTGTCCTGGACTGGGCTTTTATGATCATATTTTTCAGAATTTCCCAAGTTTCTTGAGTTGTTTTCCCCTTTAGGATTTTCATCCACGGAATCTTTCACAAGTTGTCTCTTTGTTTGTTAAAATCAGCTTTTTTAAAATCTAAGACTGGTACTGTTATGTTCTATTGCTTGTGTTTGTGTTATGTTGAATTTTAGTATGACATAGTCATTCTCATACAAGGTTCCTGCAGTTTCAACTCCCTCTATCACTTCTTCTCTGATGTAAGAATTAAGTCCAGTATACTGTCCCTCTAGTTCCCTCCCCTACATTTTGGAAAAACTAAAGTTGTCAACTAGGTTGGTCAGGAATCTATTCGCTTTCTCACTTGGTGTAGAATTAATGTTCCAATTGATGTTAGGGTAATTGAAGTCCCCCATTACTATTGTAGTGTATTTCCTACATATATTTGTCAGTTGGTTAACAAAAAGTACATCTATTTCTTCTGCTTGGTTGAGTGACCTGTAGTATGCACCTATGGCAATGTCATTCTTTTTTTCTTTTATATTAATTCATATGCATTCTAAGAGGTTTTCATCTTTTGTCTGTGCATTTCTGTAACAAAGTATTGGTCTTTACATACAGTACCATTCCACCTCCTCTTTTATGGGATCTGGGTGGTTGTTGTTGTTTTGAACAGTTTGTATCCTTCTATCAGTATCTTCCAGTCCTGGGTTTCATCCCACCAAGTTTCTGTAATTCCAACTATATCATATCTACCTTCATGTTTTACTAGTTTAGTTGACCCTGTTTGTTTCCCAGACTTTGTGATTTTGTATATTGGCATTTGAGATCTTTATGTGTAACTCTGGGTATGCTTCCTATATCTCCTCTTTGGTGTTTATGTTTATGTTTCTTCCCATCCCTCCTTACTTCATTATTGGACTTGTTTTCTAGGGATTTTTGCTTGGAATTAGCTCCTGGACTTCCTAAGGATTGGTCATCCTGTCCCCTCAATTTTTGTTCTAAGCGCTCCTGAGAAGTTGAGACAGTCATTTTCCGAAAACATTCCTCCCAGTCTTTGTGAAGTGCAGCCTATTCCTTGCCAAAAGCCCATCATAGAGGTAGTGCAGATTATGGTCCAGGAATCCAAAGAATTTTTTTTGGCAACACCAACCCTTTAGTCAGCGGTTCTAGAATCCTTTGTTCTCTTACCGGATGTTTACCTTTTGTTGGCAGTACAGATGAAACAAAAATTACTTCTCCACATTCCGACCAAAAGTAAGTTTGGAGGGGGGTCAAATATAATTGCTATATATGTATACTTTTTTTCTTCATTCTTTCAAAGAAAAAAGAAGATGTTAAAATTAAATATGTTTATTGAAATGAAATTATAAATACCATCAACATAAAACGGAGCTTACTCAGAGGCTGAAATACACCAAGTAAATGAGATGAAGAGTATGGAAGAGATGAGAAAGGGAAGGGAAGAAGAGAGTGTTAGGAGAGAGGGTAGGGGGAAAGAGGAGGAGAGAAAGAAGGAGTGGAAAGGGGAGAGAGGAGAAGGAGAGAGGAAGGGGAAGTAGAGGACAGAGGGAAGAAAGGAGGTAGGGAGAAGGAGAAAAGGAGAAGAAAATGACAGATAGGGTACAAATATGGTGTATGGGGAGCAGAAGAGACAATAATCTTTTTTGATGGTTAGATGAATTGATGTTAATATTTAACAATATAAAATAATGCTGGTTATGTAACTATATATTTGGTTATTTGTTATGAAAATGAAAAAAATAAATGAAAAAATTAAAAACGGTTTATTAAAAAGAAAGAAAAAAAGAGGAAAGTTGGTCAAAGGCTCCAAGCAGCTGTGTGAAAGTGATTTGGCTGAAGCACAGCTGCAGCAAGGCAGCCCTGAGGCTTCAGGTGTGGAAAGCATACAGCTGCAGCCAGTCAGTGATGATGAAGAGAACTGTCTTCTGCACCTGAACACATAGGGCAGAGGAAAGGCAGGAACAGCAAAGGTCAGACAGATTATTTGCAAAGAGGCAGCCTCAACTTTCTTGATGGGATGTACCAGAAGTTGGCTCTTTAGTACAGCAGACAAATGGAGACATTGCTGTGAACATGTTTGTTTTCTTGCTGTGTGTTCTTGCCTTGAACTTTGGATTGTGTCTCTTTAGCTGTTTCTTTTGCCTTGCCTTGGCCTGTGGATTTGCCTTTGTCTTGGAACTTGTCTTTGCCTCGTAGACTGGATTTGCCGTTGCCTTGGGGGACTAGTGTTGGCTTCATTTGAGTAGCCTCTGGAACCTATTCAGGTTGAGCTGGTGCCATCACAGGGAATTGCTGAGGAATACAAATTCAGGCTCAGAAGCCTTAATAAAGACTCCTTGCACTGTACTATGTGTGTGTGTGCATGAGTGGGACAGCACACCTACAGTATTTCTCTGTGCACTGCTTGGAGACACCATGCATGGATGTTATAATTTTAGCCTATTAGCTTTGAGACTGAGTTTGAATATTTGGACACGCCTCCTTAGGCTTGCTGTAGACCAGTTCTTAACTCAGTCTAGCCTTAACGAGACACCTTCCAACTATTCTCTGAGGTTTTAGGCCTTAGTTAGAACTTCATCTGGATTCTTCAACCAGTTCTACCAACTTGATTTAATTATGTGATCTGTGAGTAATATATGGGGAGTTAATGATTGCCAGGGCTCTGGCGATCTGTTCTAAGGTAAGCCCTCATCTGCTTACCTCTCCACGGTGGCTTCAATAGCTTGAATAGCTATTCAGGCTTAATTAGCCTAAATAGCTTGAATAGCCCTGGGGGGGATCTTCTTCTCTCTGCCTTTAAAGTGCAAACGGCTTTTTTGCTAAAGAGGACTGTAACGCTTCTCCTTTGATTGCTGCCAGGACGCTGCGCTGCCTCAAGTCTCGAACAGCGTGATTGCTTTGGAGAGCCTGCTGGCCGTTATCTAACCGCCGCACTGCTTCTACTTTTGGCACGAACAGCGTGATTAGTCTGGAGAGCCTGCTGGAAGTTTTAAAACTCTTCTGCAGCCTTGCCTACAATTCAGGAAATTCAAGTGACTCCCTATGCATTCCCGTGGGTGGTTGTCTGCAGTATTACATGACTCAATGGGAGACAACCACCATAGATGAGTAGGTGCTGCAGACCATCCATCTAGGTGTGACCCTAGAGTTCCTGTTCCTTCCCCCTCCCTGCTTCATCCAGTGCCCTGTCCCAAAGAGCTCCCTCAAGAGGCAGCTCATGGAAACAGAGATCCTCCACCTGCTAAACATCAGGGCCATAGAGCCCGTGACCCCAGGTCATGAGGGCACCAGGTTTTATTCCATCATATTCCTGGTTCCCAAGAGCTTGGGTATCCGTAAGGGAGACCTCTTGATGTCGATTGACCTCAAGGAGGCCTACATGCACATCCCCATCAGACCATCCCACAAGAGATACCTCAGGTTTTGCTACAACAATCACCACTATCAGTACAAGGCTCTCCCCTTCGGTCTATCCTCTGCCACCAGGACATTCACCAAAATCCTGAGAGCTGTAGCAGCCCAACTCTGGTCAGTCCCCATTCATCTTCTCTGTTATTTAGATGACATCTTGATAATGTCATTGTCTCCTCACCAAGCACATTGGGATCTCCGCATCGCTCTTTGCTCTCTGGCGAGTCACAGGTTCTCTGTGATTATGGAGAAGAGTCATCTGCATCCCTGTACCCGACTACTAGGAGAGCCGAGGTGGCGCAGTGGTTAAATGCAGCACTGCAGGCTACTTCAGCTGACTGCAGATCTGCCGTTCAAATCTGACAGGCTCAGGGTTGACTCAGCCTTCCATCCTTCCGAGGTGGGTGAAATGAGGACCCAGACTGTGGGGGCAATATGCTGACTCTGTAAACCGCTTAGAGAGGGCTGAAAGCCCTATGAAGCGGTATATAAGTCTAACTGCTATTGCTATTGCTTTTGCTACTTCATCTAGGAGTGGTGATAGACACCCAGTTATCTAGGGTCTTCTTCTCCCAGGAACGGCACAAGCATCCAAACTCTAGTGTGGACTCTGTCACCTCTTGGTGCTAGGTATCTCTTTTATTGCTATCCTGTCTCTTAGAGAAGCTAATCCCTTGTATAGACATTGTACCGTGGGCTTAACTCTATGCTTGCCCCCTGCAATGGCTCATCCTCCCACATCAACAAGTGGGAGCTTCCACATCCCCTATGACTATACGGGTGCCCCTTCAGGGTCCCTCCAGTGGTGGAAGTCCCGGGCAATATAGAAGGGGGCGCTGTTCAGGGAACCTGAATGGGTGATGGTCACATCATATGCAAGCGTCTTCAGCTGGGGGGGCACCTCCAATCCCAATTGGCCCAGGGCCGTTGGTCTCAGGACGACCTGGAGAACAGCATCAATTGGCTGGATCTTTGAGCAGCTCACCTAGCTCTTTGCCAGTTTCACCGCGGCATCACAAGCCATCATGTCCTCTTGATGACAGACAACGTTACAACCAAGGTGCATGTGAACCGCCAGGGCACGACACAGTTGAGGGCGCTGATGCATGAGGCCAAAGGCTTATGCCTCTGGGCGGAGACAAATCTCCTGTCTCTGCAGGCAGAACATATATTAGGCGTGGACACTATTCAAGCAGACTAGCTGAGCAGAGCCACAATCGACCATGTGTAGTGGTGCCTGCATCCTGACCTCCTCCACAACATCACTCAGAGGTTCGGCCAGCCAGTAATAGAGCTATTTGCTACACCACAAAACACGCAGCTACCGCGCTTCTTTTTGCAGTTCTGGATCCCGGGAGCAGAGGGAATGGACGTTCTCCACTGCCGCTGGCCACACAACCTGCTTTACACCTTCCTCCTTTCCCCTTCTGTCCAGGGTCATCAGAAAGGCAATTATGGAAAACACAGACCTTATCCTCATCGCACCGTATTGGCCTCGCCAACCATGGTTTGCAGACCTCATCAATCTCTCCATCCTCCCTCCGTGGCGGATAAAGGACCTCAAGATCTTTTTCAGCCAGGGGGATCTGGAGCACCCAGACCCACTTTGGGTCCAGTTAACTGCCTGGCATTTGAGGGATCTCTTAATGAGATGCATTTCTCTGACAATGTCATTTCTATCACACAGACATGCTTTCACCATCATACAAGGCCTCCTGGTGGGCATTTTGCAACTGGTGTGTAGAGGCAAATGTCACCGCTCCTTCGGCTACCGTCCCGCAGGTGTTGGACTTCTTACAATATGGACTTTCTAAGGGACTGGCTCCTAGCACTCTCAGAAGGCAAGTGGCCACGATTGCTACGGTTCTTCCCGACACAGCCTCCAGTTCCCTGTCACATCATCCTAAGGTACAAAGTTTTCTCACGGGAGCTGTCAACCTACACCCGCTTGTAGTACACCCATTCTGGGACCTTTCTCTGGTTCTTCAGGCCCTTACATGCCCCCCCTTTGAACCTCTCAAATCTGTTACTCTCCAGATCCTTACCATCAAGGTGGCCTTTTTTATGGCCATAACATCGGCCAGGAGAATTTCCAAATTGGCAGCTCTTTCACTCCGCCCAGACCTATGTCTCATCTGACCAGACAGAATCATTCTATGGCTTGACCTGTCCTTTCTGCCAAAAGTGAATACATGGTTCCACAGAGCGCAGGAGGTTGTCCTGCCGAACTTTTGTTCTCACCCTGTCCACCCATCTGAGAAATGGTGGCACCAGCTGGATGTGCGATGAGCAGTGTGTCATTATATTAAACAAACAGCTGAATTCCGGGCAACTGAGAGCTTCTTTCCAGCCTGCTACGATGGGTGGGAAAGTGTCCCCAGCAACAATCGGTAGGTGGTTGTGGGTTGTCTACGAATAGCAATCCAAAGCCATGCCTACTGGCATCACCGCACATTCAACCCCTAGTGCTGCCACTATCACCGCCTGGGCGACTCAGGCATCGGTAAAAGATAACTGCAAATCTGCTACCTGGGCCTCACTATCACCCTTTATCCAACATTATCGGATGGACTCCTTTGCTTCGGCGGAGGCGGCGTTTGGGCGACACATGCTGCAAAGGGTTCACTCTCCAGAAGGGACCCTGGACCAGACTATTGCCTGCCCTTGAACATCTATGCTTGGGTATATCCCATACACGGAGTCTCCCAGCAGTGCACAGAGAAAGTTGGTTGGTCTTACTTGAAAGGTAGTTGTGCACTGCGAAGGAGACTTCATTCCCTCCCCGAGGAGCCGGTCCAGGTCCCATATCAAATTCTGTCTTTCTAACCATGACTCTTTTATGACTTTCTTTAATCTAAGCCTTTGTTAAGAACTGAGCTACAGCGACTTCCGGGGGAGGAGCCTGTCATCGTCGGGAGCTCAACGGAGCTCTCCTCAGAGTTCTGGTCTGTATATCTAAAAGATCTATAGATATCTCCCCTTCCAGACAAGGAGGGGGCAGGGAGGAACTCAGTGGTTAGAATTATCCTTGTTGTTCACAGCCTTTTGTTTTTTGCTGTGAACGGAAAGGAGGTTCAACATTCAAGCTGAGTTTTTTTTTACTCCAGCCAGATCTTCTCAGTTGTTTTTTTTTCAGCTCAAGGCAGGTTGCCCCCCCTCAGGACAAAACTAAGCTATTTAAATTCCATACGAGCAGCAACCATTCCTGAGAATACTTTGGTTTATTATTATTCAAAATACCAGCTTCAATTTTACAAAAGGCTCTTTTGTTTAATTGCTTTTCAAAATGGTGTTTATAGTCTTTGCAGTTGATATATGATATACTTAACTAGCCCTGTTTCCCTGAAGACTTCTCTTTGCTAACTGCTAAAAGTCTACTGAAAATACTTTATTTTAAATCAAGGAGAGCAGAGACTTTGTTTGTTTGTTATACTCTTTTATTATGGCTCCTAAATTAAAACAACAGAAACGTTTCGTCAATAATACATCGCAAGCAATTGCCATAAAGCCACAGCCTTTGCCTTCTACGCCCTCTACTGGAGATTTGTTAACGAAAGAATTTCTTTTTGAAACACTTAATGAATTTAGAACGGAAATGAAGCAATTTGTTTCGGAATTATGTGATAAACTTGATGCTAAGATTGCTCAAACAAAGGAGAATATGATCGAGGTTATAACTGTAATGACAGATTATATTGCAAGAATGGAAGATAAACTAGAACTTTTGGAAGAAACTAATTCTAATCTGACATTTAAAATTGAAAAGTTGCAACAAGAAATTGAAAAGTCAGAGAGACAACTTGTCATGGCAAATTATAAAAAGACTGCGTTTGCAATAAGAGTTAGGGGATTGCGTGAAAAGGAACAGGAGAATTTGAAACAGACCTTTTCGGAGGCTTTCAGTCATTTGGTGGGAAGTCCGGGACTTAACTTTGATTGGCAGATTCAAAAAATTTACCGCCATAATTCGTGGACAGCAAAACAGAGACAGCTTCCGAGAGATATAATTATATACTTTGCTACAAAAGAATCCAGAAACGCGATACTACAAAAGTTCTACAATAACAGGCTGCGAATTGATGGACAGGATTTGATCGTCTTTAAAGAAATACCATCTCAAATGTTAAGATCCAGGAGAGACTATGCTTTCTTAACCAAAGAACTCAGAAATAATCAAATAGAATACAGGTGGGAGGTGCCATTTGCTATTATGGTTACATTCGATAACCAGAAACATCGCCTTAACTCTGTTTGGGAAGCCCGAGATTTCTACTACAAGATCCTGAAGGCGGGACTTCCTGAATCACCCGGACATGGAGAAAGACAAGGAGAAGCAGAAGAGAAAAACACACAACTACAAGGCAGGAGGTATTATTTTCCCCCTCCGGAAGGGCAGAAGAGCAGAGAACAAGGATTTAGTTTTGCTTCCAAAATATTTTCTTAATGCTGATCCCCTCGGAAAATACACTGTATGGGACTTAAAAATGACTTGATGGATAACTTTGAACCTTTATATAAATTGCTTATGATTTAGTCTCTAGGGTGAGGAGGGTGGAGATTGTGATGTTTCTGAATTGCGGCTTAGGTTGAATGGAGTTGGGAAGGGTGGTGCAGACGGGAGGGTAGTGAAGGTTCAATTAGAGCTTATTTGAAGCCAGAAAGTAAGGTGATTTTTATAGAAATTGTTATTGCTATTTGAATATAATGCTTGGAAGGATATATTCAGGGATTTTGAAGGAAGGCGGAGCAAATATGAGAGGAGTACGGATGATATAAAATATATATATGGACACGGGTAGAGGCAGGATGAGAGGAGGTAGAATGGAAACCGTGAGAAATATTTGAGGTGTCTAAATTGCTTTATAGAGAAGGAGGTAAAAGGGACAAATTAAAGGTTTGGAAACGGACACATACCTAGATAAAAAGATAAGGTCCTGGCTACAGTAGAATTTTATTTGATTAACTCACTTGGTTTCAACTTAGTTTGAAATCCTGCAAGTAATAAATTAATTGAGTTTAGGAATGATACACATTGTTTAACTTTTAATAATGATGGGAAGCTGAGCCTAATGCAGAGAGTTTATTGATTTTTTTCCTTTTTTTTCTTTTTTTGGGTTTTTTTTCTTTTATTTCTTTCTTTTTTCCCTTATGTTTAATCCTTTAATTCTTAATCTATTTGGTTTTAATATACTCCAGACTGTGTTTGATAAAGAGTCATGCCGGGAATGGGATCTGGGAAGTCGGAAGGGGGCTAGGGAGGGGGGTTCACGGGGGGGGGGAGGGGGGGAGGGTGGAGAGATAGTTTCAATTTTCAAAACAATAAGAATGCACTTGTATACTGTTGCTCTTTTTTTCTTTTTTTTTCTTTACCTTTTAATTTCCATTTTTTTTCTCTTTTCTTTTAATTTTAGTGTAAAATACAAATTGAATAGATTAATGAATAGTAGAAATACACCGAAGTGAGGAGTAGAGGGAAAGAAGAGGGAGGAGTTAAGAGGGAGTGAGAGGGGAATGTAAGGAGGGTGAGATGGAGGGAAGGGGAGAAAGGAATGTTTGAGGGGGAGGGGAAGTAGAAGAGGGGAATGTTGGAGGGGAGAAAGGAAAGTTGGAGGGGGAGAGGAAAGGGTGTATGGAGGATTGAAGTGTTATACTGATTTTTCATATGGAATAGAAGACGAGTTGTGTTTATTGCTTTTTTTAATTGCACAGTATATAAGTGATTGTACAAAAAGAAAATGAAAATGGAATAAAGAATATTATGATCAAGAACTGATCTACAGCAAGCCTAAGAAGGCGTGTCCAAATATTCAAACTCAATCTTAAGGCTAATAGATTCAAGTTACAACACCCATGCATGGAGTCTCCTTTGCAGTGCACAGATAACTACCGTTCAGGTAAGACCAACCATCTATTACTCTAAACCTAATAAATAGACTCAGGGACAGATTTTAGGTAGTGGCTATCCTAAATCTGTTCTTCTTCCCACATTCCCCTCCTTGGAATGTGCTGCTTCCTTCCTGGGAGCCTGCTGTGCTATAATCCATCACACCACCTTTTGTTTTTCTTGCTTTATATGCACTTTTATATAATATTCAAAAATTTTCAATAAAGTGAGGCAAAGCTCACTTAACAACTGTCTTGCTTTGCAGCAGAAATGTTGGGCTCAATAGTAGTCATAAATTGAGGACATAAAAGTTAAGTACATAAAAAAGGTTGAGTACATTAAAAAGGGAATATAAAGGGGAGAGAAGGCGGGGCTTAGCAGTGTGAAGACAGACTTTCAGGCTGCTCCTGAATGTCCATCTATACCGGAGCATCTGGAAGGTCCCGAAGAGACAGTGAAAGGTAGGAGGAGACCCAGTGGTCCCAGAGACGTTCGCAAAGTCTCTGGGGACCCAGGAAAACCCTCTTTGCCAGTGACTTTCGGATTAGCCACAAGGCTATTGAAACTGCAAACAGCCCTAAAGAAAGAGAAAGCGTTTCCAGCTGGTAAGAACATTTTATTGTTTAGAGAAAAATGGACTGCCTAAAAATTCAAACTAATTTAAATTAAAGAATAGAAGAATCTAGCGGCGATTTTGATCTTTTTAATGGTTTTGGACGGTGGTTATTTTACTTTTTAAATGTTATTCACATGGATAATGGATAGATTACTCCAACATCTCTTCTGATTTTCTGCAAGCGGGCTGTAAACCAATTCACTATAATTTAACTGTTTACATCTTGACACTTTTATTGCTTGGTTGTTTTGGCTTAAGATCTGATAAGATTGTACAGCTTTCAGTCTGCTTTTACTTGCAAATACTTCAGAGCTCTTAAGAAAGAATACTAACTGCGTATAAACATGGCGTCTATTCAAGCGTCTTTTCAAGTGATTCTTTCAGCCCTACAGACGCTGTCTGAGACAGAAGACAGAATTCAGAGAAAATTGGATTATTTGGTCTTTTTGGCAACAACGTATGAGGAAAAAACTGAGGATGTTTTTCAAATAAAAATAAGAACGACGGAGATAAACAATCTGAGCTTGTTGATATTCGTGACAATTGGTTTTCTTCCGAGGGAAGAAAGAATAGAATGTTTGAAGAGGAGATAAATGGAGAAAAAATTTACTTCAAAAGACAGGGCACAGGAGGAGAAGGAAACATCAAATAATTTATAGTTTATGAAATACTATTTGCAAAACATTTGATACCACTGCTGAGAATTAAAGACAAGCTGATAAAAGAAATAAAAAGAGGGTGTCAACATCATATGAGAGGCACTACAGACAAGAAGGTGCAGAGATTTCTTCGTATGGACTTGTTTATAAAGATGTTTGGAGAATTGGACCCACAAATGGCAGCAGATATTAGATTGTTCTGTTATTGGAGAGATACAGGTTGATAGATGGAAGAGTATAATTCAAAATTAGCTAAACTTAGTTAAATCCATTTGTAATAGGTATAGTTAAATAAAAATTGATAATGATAGTAATGTATACAATGTTGAGTTGATATGATAAGTAATAATTGGATATGAGAAGGGAAGGTTAGAAATATCTTTGGACTATATATAAAGAGTATTAATAACAACAATAATTATTATAAAAAATAAAATAAAACTATATACAGTTAAATCTTAACTAATAGGGGGAAAATGCTATGATATAGGATATAATTAAATAAAGAAAGGAGAATGATAATAAATTATATACATGGAAGATTAGAAATTTTTGGTATTAAATATTATGGATGTTTAGCTAAAACAGGATATGAGGACTTAATGTTAATGGAGGATTTTATAAATAAGTAAATGAAATGCCAGTATGTGGTTGTGGATTGAATCTTGGTATATTTAAGGATGAAGGATGTTTAAATAACTGTAGTCAACTAAAAGTGGAGGTATGATGATGTTAATATAGTAAATATTTGAGTTAAGACATTCAAATTAATATGAATTAATGGAAGAGATGCACAAAAGCTTTTTGTAATCAGCTGATATACTTTTTATAACATATGTTTGTTGTGTTTTTTGTGTTTTTTTATTGTTGTGTGATTCAAATATATGTATATATACAATAGAGAGATACAAAGTGTGTCCGTGGCAGGAAATATAGTTAGGATAGATTAGCAAAAGTAAGGGAATAAGAAATGATACTAAATTATATCTGGGTTGGCGGAAGTAACCATCCCAAGGAAACATAAACTGAGAT
This sequence comes from Thamnophis elegans, assembly GCF_009769535.1. Classification (NCBI taxonomy): domain Eukaryota; kingdom Metazoa; phylum Chordata; class Lepidosauria; order Squamata; family Natricidae; genus Thamnophis; species Thamnophis elegans. The sequence continues at coordinate 56,590,599 of NC_045547.1, forward strand.
TTAAAATAGACACACCAACAACAGTAGAAAAAGAAAGGGAGAAAGGAGGAGAGAATGAAAGGAAGACGGGGGAAAGAAAAAAGAGGTAAGGAGAGGAGGATGGAAAGGAGAGAAAGAGGAGGAGAGAGGGTAGAAAGGGGAAGAGGAAGAGCAGGAGTAGGAGAAAGGTACAGGAAGAAGGAAGGGGAAGGAGAGGAGGAAGGAGGAAAGTAGAGAAGGGAGGAAGGGAGAAAGGGAAAGGAAAGGAAGATGGAAGGGAGAGAAAAGGAAGGAGAGAGGGTAGGAAGGGAAAGAGGAAGAGTAGGAGCAAAGGAGAGGTAAGGGAAGAAGGAAGGGGAAAGAGAGGAGGAAGGAAGAAAGTAGAGAAGGGAGAGAGGGTGAAAAGAAAGAGGTAAGGAGAGGAGGATGGAAAGGAGAGAAAGAGGAGGAGAGAGGGTAGGAAGGGGAAGAGGAAGAGCAGGAGTAGGAGAAAGGTACAGGAAGAAGGAAGGGAAAGGAGAGGAGGAAGGAAGAAAGGAGAGAAGGGAGGGAGGGAGAAAAGAAAGGGAAAATAAGGTGGTGTTGTAACAGGAGGAAGGGATGGTAAACAAAGCAACCCAAACTGTATATTATAACCTATTAAATGAAATAATAAATGTATAAGAATGATAAATGTTAAAACACTTGTAACCAAACGACATACCGTATGTGATGATGGATTTTTTCTTTTTTTTTGTGTTTGTTTTTTTGTTTTGTTTTGTTTTGGTTTTTTATTGTTGTGGGTATGCGTTGTCTATGTAATAAAAATATTTTTTTTAAAAAAGGGAATATAATATATAATGTATAGTCACCTGATGTTGTTAAGTTAGCCTCATTTTTGTTTGGTATCATTTCTGCTTAAAGAAGAAAGAAGAGAAGGCTTCATTTTAAATGTTTTTTTATTTCTTTATGAAAATAAGAATCAATTTATCATTGGTTTCCTAAACTACTACTTTTTGTTAGAAAAAAAAAGAATTGTCTGTAATATCTATTAAAGCACAATCCTTATATGAAATTAATTATAAACAATGACAGTAATTGCTATTCAATAAATATTGATTTAAAGTGTCTTAATTTGGCATTACCATTTATGACTGTCTTTTTTAAATTTGTTAACCACCTCCCAAAAGACCTAGATTTGGGTGTATCCCACACTTAATCATACAGCTTATCAATAATTTAATTACTGTCATATCAAGTGACTATGTGAATGCAGGGATATAATTATAAATCATAGAAAGGTGAAACTTAAGTACCTTAAAAACAATTTTATATTTAGACATGGACAATTACTATATTTAGAATAATAGTTGTAGGTGTCATGAGCAAAAGACCAGGGATTCCAATTTAACTGATTTTTGGCTAATACCCTTGGACAGGAATTTAGTCAACTAATGGTTAGCACTATTTTGGTGCTGGATAAGGGTTAATGTAATTCAAGAGGGTTGGATACTCTAATGGCCATGTAGAGACTGTAGTCTAGACTGATTCATCTTTTAATTCTGCCCCTGTGCTTTGTCACTCCTTCTGCAGTAAGAGTGTAAACTAGAACTGCAAAATTCTTTTGTGAGTGTAATTATTTTATTAATAATGCAACCAGTCAGTAGTTCTTTTTCACCTTTCTACTTAAACCAAGCAGGAAATACTATTAGATGCACCAATTCTACTTTATTATTATCTACATTAACAAAATCTTGCAAATTTGAAGGTACAGTTCTCCCTCCATCTTTTTTTACTGCTACAAATTTGTTAGAACCAAATCATAGCTGTCTAGATCCAAATCTAAGAAATATGACACTGACACGAGAAGTCAATCTAAAAAACTAATCAGGTCTCATTTGCACTTCTCTCCTATACTATGAAAACACTCAGGGCAGCCACAAAATGATTTTACATTTCTAACATGAAACAGAATGTAATAGTACATGGGGAATGGCCTTGATCAATTGGGTTTGTCTGGAACATTATTATAACTGTCCTCAGAATAATTGATGAAATAAGGATGTAGAGTCATGATCAAGTGGCAAAGAGTAGGATGTAAGCAGCTGAGGTCTCCAAAGTAGCAAACAACTTGCACTGGCTGCCTAATAGCAAACAGCCTAGGAGCTCTGTGAAGCCATGTATTATGGCCATTAGGCTATGTAACATGTTCAAGCAATTTGTCATTTGCCTGCCTCCTTTCAAAACCCAAGAAAGAAAATCCCCAACTCCATTGAGATAGAGAAGAGGTACTTTTACTGAGTTTGAAATCTAGGATTTCCTTGACTTCAAAGTGTTGTTCCTCTTCTATGAGGAGGAGAACTGGAGGGGCAGGCTGGGCAGGCCGAAGGGGAGATACTTTTTCAGGTTAGAGCACGCTAGCATGAGATTCACCTGGGTGGATCCACCTAAGGGTTTGGGGCAACTCTAACTGTACAGTGATCGGGTTGATGATTCTGGCTATGGGAAAGGGGCCTACATACTTGGGACCCAGTTTCTTTGATTTCTGGGTGGTTTGTAGGAACTTTCCCGCACTTGGAATTCATTTGGTTTATCCCTTTTCTTGTCAGCCTTTTTCTTATGGGCCTAATGTGCCTCATCCAGTGCTTACATGTGACTGGCCAAGTGTGTTATAGTTGTTCAATCCACTCCACTAAGGAGGGGATCTGAGGCTTCTCCTGAGGCTCTTCTGGTATGTGGATGAAATCCTGACCAGAAGAAACTTTAAATGAACTGAAGCCAATACTACTATGGATTAAGCAACTTCTGTGTATGGCAGCAGGTCAGCCCAATTGTCCTGCTGGTAATTTATGTAGTATCTAAGATACTGTTCCAGAACTGAGTTAGTGCATTCACAGGTACCATTAGTTTGAGGATGTTGGGCAGAGCTTAGACCCTGGACAGAGCCTAACAACTTCAGGAATTCAGAATTGGGAGGTGAATTGTACCCCTATCTGAAATAATGTGGTTAGGAATAGACATTTTCTTCCATGGGATGCTAAGTTTGGCAACACTCTGGCAAAGTCCAGCAGGATTCCCTGGAGGCCTTTTAGCAGCAGCACACACAGGACAGCTAGCCACATAGGTTTCTGTGTCCTTTTTTAATGAGGGCCTCCAAAACTGCCATTTGGCCAGGTGTAAAGTCTTCACAAAGCCAAAATGTCCAGCAGCTTTCGAATTGTGGGCCTGTACAGTCACCCTTAGACTGGTGGGTACATGTAATTTAGCACCAATCTATGCCAGGCCACTTCGCATGGTGCACTACTTTGTGTGGGATAGAAACCAATCATCACTTTTCAGCACTCCTTTCATCTCCTCACATAAGTAATTGGGAAGGTGGAGGCCCAACTTTTCTTGGGCTCTGGTAACCACCGGAGCAGCTAATTGCTTAGAAGGAATGACTGGATGCATGATTTATGGCCTAGCATTATTGTATTGGGGTAATCTAGATAAATCATTTGCCATAAAGTTCTTTCCCCTAGGAATGTAATGCAAAGTAAACTTAAAACAGTTTTAAAGTATTGCGCCCAATGAACTTGGTGATAGTTTCTGCGGAGTTTTCATGGCTTCCAGGTTTTTATGGTAAGTCCACACCTCAAAAGGGTAAACACCTTGCCCCTTCAAGGAAATTTCTCCAAGTTAAAGTGTCCATCAGACTGCAAATACTTTCTTCTTCCAATTTGTCCATCTTCTCTCAATTTCCGTTTTCTATAGGTATAAGTGTAGGGTGGTAGGGCCCCTTTGTCGTTAGCTTGCAAGAGCATGGTGTCCACCACCACATCACAGGCATCAGCCTGGACAACAAATTAGATATCTGTGTTGGTGTGTTTAAGTATGGGTTCAGCCGCAAACAGCCACTTGAGTTTCTTGAAGTTGGCTTGGCATTCCATCAACCACTCAAAGGGACAGATATGCTTGGGTTTGCTTCTCCCTTTGTCTTCAGAAGATTGGTAATGGGTAATGCAATCTTGGCAAATGAAGGGATGAATTATCTATAAAAATTTGCAAAACCCAGGAATCTGGGCAAGTGCTTTCTGGTGCGAGGGGGCACTCATTCCAAGACCGCTCGCATTTTCTCAGGGTCCATCTCTATCCCCTCATGTGATATACGATAACTCAAATAGTCAATTTTATCCTGGTATAATTCACAGGTAGACAATTTAGCATACAGTTCAGTGGCCCTGAGTTTGTTCAAGACTGCATGCACTAACTTCACATGTTACTTCATAGTTTTGATGTATATAAGAATGTCATCTAAGTAAACTAGGACCCCCTTGTCCAAAGCTCATGCAGCACTTCATTGATCAATTGCAAGAACAAGCAGGTGCCCCTTGTAATTCAAGCGGGAGCACCCTGAATTATAAGCAGCCCAAAGGGCAATTGAAAGCAGTTTTCCACTCATATCCCTCTGTAATAAGTTTCCCTCGAGTCCAGTTTAGTAAAGATTTTTCCTTTGGCCCGATGTGCCATCATGTCCTTCATTAAGGATGGAGGGTAAACATTCTACAGACACACTGCATTGAGCCTTTTATAATTCACATACAGATGAAGAGACCCATCTTTTTTCTCATGAAACAACACTGCGGTGGCCACCTAGCTGACTGGACAAAGCCCCACTGTTCCCTTCTCCTGGCAGCTCTGTACATGCACATATCGGGAACAGGCTCCAGTTGTTCTTCCCCACTGATCTCTGACTTTGAAGGCAGCTGATAACGGTGAGATGGCCCTGGTCCCATCTTTGCCTCTGATGCAGAGCACTCATCAGAGCCTTCCTCAAACTTCAGGGCTGGCCCATGTTCCTCCCCAACCTCCTCACTGTCTGAGTCTGCCACCAGCTCCACTGGCCGTTGGTGGGCCACCCATAGCTGGGGGACATTATTGTTGTGAAGAGTAACCATCCAATTTGCTGTAACCCCTTCCAGGGCCATGGTAACATATCTCACTTTGGCTGCCTCCAATCCAAATTCTTCTCAATACTCCTCCATGTGATTCTAGACTTGAGCTAGGAAAAATCCCAGGGCTTTGGGATCTCCTCTGTATTTCACTCCCAGCGGAGGAACCTTAGGAATTTGGTGCCTCGGGGATGCCCCCCTGCTGGGAGGGCCTGGGCTACAGCAGCAGCTGTTGCCAGGGCAGGGGCTGCCAAAGCTGCCCCCTGTGGAGTGTCAGGGGCCTCTGCTGTGGTTGAGATAGTGTGTGCTGATAGGGCATTCTTCTGTGCAGGGATCTTCCATACATCCCATACCCAGTGACCACTTGGCTCAGACTGGTATCTCCTTGACTTGCAACTCCTTCAGCTGTTCTGTCTCCTCACAGCACCAGTATTGCTGGGGGGAAGTCGACCCCAGAGCTCCAGACTCTTCTTAGTTGCTCCCGTGTGCTCACCCCCTAGGTAGACTGGGGTCTCTGGGTTGGGTGATAAAACAGATCTTGCCTAATGTCAGACCTGCCTCAATTCAAAACCCAATAGCGAAACCCTCCAACTCCTTTGAGATAGAGTTTAAAATGATAGCAGCAAAAGCAAGGCAAGATTTGATTCAAAACACATGAAAGTTACAGATTGAAAGTTTCCCTAAGTCGCTTCCCCCAGGGCCCAGTGCTGAGGGTCCAATCAACATCCAGTATGATGTTGTGTGAAACTCATCTTTAGGTATTTCACCCATCTAGAGTCTTTGGACATTTGGCCTTGACAGAGTGTAAACAACTCCACTCAGCAGTGCAATAATTTTTGAGAGCAAATCTGGCTGTTCTCCTAGACCTTGATTGAGGATAAATGTGATCCCTTTTCACATATGTTTTTTTATAAATGGTACGTGCTGATTTTTTAAGATGTTATATTAGAGTATCATTTTAAATTGTGAATTATCCAGAGTTGATACAGCATGGCAGCATCTAAATCTAAACAAATACATTATTCTTATTTTCTAAATTTGTACCCTGCTCTTCACATTGGAGATCAATATGGATAATACCCTTCATATTTTCTGACAACAGTTCTGTTTACTAAGAGTCACTGGTCCAAAGCCACTCAGTGATCTTGCATTATTGACAGTGGAAAGATTGGGGTTGATGATTGGGACTCTCTAAACCTAATCCAATGCCATGATCTCTGTACTATGTAATAGGACTAATTAGAACAAAATGTCAGGTTGTATTTTCATGTAGAAATTTGTAAGGGAAAACTCTTAGAATCCTTGGAAATGTGTTTAGTGAGGACATAAACGGATACTATTGTTGTTAACTATTATATAAACCAGCACACCACCTCAGAAAGGAAAGGCATCTTCTTTTTATACCAAAAGCACAGGAGATAAAAAACACTTTCAATAGCTATAAATAGATTCCACATTTAAAAGGAAAGGATGTTTTTTTCCTGAAATTCTTGCGTTACCCTGCAATTTGATTTCTAATGAACCAATTAGTCCTAGTTCAGAGAGAAATGTCCCTTGCTGGGTTTTTTTCCCAGTTCTGATTGTTGCTGGGATGATGTGACAGAATTATTTTAGAAAAAAAAAGTAAAATCTGTCTTCATGACTTCTATTTGCAATTTCTACTGTAGTATTTCTCTCTTGATGAAATGTTGACTCTGCCTTTTTACATGTTATGTCTGACAAATAATTTACAGAAAATACTCTCCTGTGTCACTATGTCTAAACATGGAGGATGAGAAAGAACAGTTTACTGGATACTGAGAGCAACAGCAACAGCTCCAGGTGCCATACTGGTTTCTATGAGAAATAAAATTGAATCTAAACTATAGAACATGTCTGGAGATATTTTTATGAACCCATTGTGCAGATGATTTGAGACTTCCCAATTCATTACTAAAGTAAGAGCTAGTGCCTTAGTTCATACTCCAAATTGCCGATAGCAGCCTGCCTACTGGCCAGCTATGGCTAGTGCTAAGGGGTGAGTATGGGTACTTAAAAACTGCTCATCTGGTCATACTATGAGCAAGGCATTAATTTATTAACTCAGATCACTGGATGAGGTCCATGTACTTCATCTGACTGTTTCTTTTAGTACCTAAGAAACTATTGGAGATTTACCCTGGAGGAGACTCATGTGGTTCCAATCTTGTTTTCTTCAGTTCCTGAAGGAACATGTTGAATGGAGCTTAAATTAGAAAAGTCTCTAGGTTTGTATAGCTCTTGCACTTTCTCAACAGTAGTGGTATTTATATTTTATTGCTACCATAGATCTCCTAATCCTCCTGAATTCCACTACCCTGACCCTCTTATGTCTAAGTGATGATGTTTTTGACCCATTTTTGGCTAATAGATATGCTGTTTCCCTAGCCAGGTGACTCATAGTATATAAACATGCAGCATAGAGATATCTGGCAGTAGTAGGGATAGACCTTAGAGAAGAAAATGATAATCCAGCATACATTTTTTTATTTCTCTAAGGGTCATGGCGAAGTCTGATTGTTTGTGTCAGCCTCTGCTTTGCTGTTGCTTCGGCTGCCATGAAACGGGGAGGGAGGGCATGGTATTTGGGAGGGGTTACTAATTGTGCTGGAGGAAGTTTCTGGAGCTCAGCTGCCTGTCGGACTACGCATGCGTGGGAGATTCCCGCCAGGACTAACGGCACCGACATTCCATCTTCGTGATGCCTTTTGAAGTTATCTCACACCTGACACTTGGGAGAATTATGATTGGACTGTAACTGTGATGCCAAGGGGTGGGGAATGGGCTATTCTATATATCAATCGCTTTCGCGTCTAAATAATCAGGCTTCGCTTCGCTATGCCTTTAATCATTTATAATTAGTAAAAGTACACTTGATTTCTATTCATGGAGTCTCGTGGTCTTCTTTCCTAATTACCTAATGGAGAGGTTCTGACAGTTTGAAAGATAAGCGTCAGATTCTTGTGGAGACCCTTTATATTAATGGATTAATGTTAATAACTTTCAAAAGAAAAGCAAGTAATATGTGTGTCAGCGTTCCAAGTATCCTGTAGAATTAAATCAGAGTCCAAGGCAAAACGATCCTTAAAGTTCTAATTTAATAACACAGACATTTTAGCACATCTGTGTAATCCCACTTCTGGAAATTACATCAGAATCCCACCCAGTTAAAAGTTCATGATCTTGTCACCATACCCACAATCCATCACATGGTCCAATCATCTTCTTCCACGCTGCCATCTCCACCCAGCTACTTCCGGTCAGATGTAAAAGTGCGGAGACAAAAGTATTTCTTACATAGTATCCTTTGGAAATATCTGTGTATTTTATTTTACCATACCATAGAAAGGCATGCCACCCCAACTGAACATCATGTCCCTCCAAAATTAATAATCTTTTATGCCTCAAATTTATCCAGGAAAAACACCAGGCCCAGACAAGATAACTCCTTTGTGCCAATGGGGACCAATTGGCCCCCATCTTCATCCAATTCTTTAATAAATCACTAGAGATGTGCCATGTTCCTTCTTGCTTCAAACACTCCACTGTCATCCCAGTGCTGAAGAAGCCCTCCATCAAGGAACTGAATGTCTATAGACCAGTTGCTCTAACATCTATAGTTATGAAAACCTTGGAAAGGCTAGTGATGTCCCACTTGAAAACCATCACGGATCCTCTGTCAGGACCCCTGCAATTTGCATACCGAACAAATAGATTGACAGATGATGCTGTTAATATGGCTCTGCACTGCATCCTACAACATCTTGAATCTCCAAAGACCTACGCAAGGGTTCTCTTTGTAGACTTTGATTCAGCATTCAATACCATCATGCCGGACATTCTTCTAACTAAACTAAATCAGCTAGCAGTACCTGAACACACTTGTAAGTGGATCACTAGCTTCCTAACAGACAGGAAGCAGCAGGTGAAGCTAGGCAAAATCACATCAGATACCTGTACAATTAGCACAGGAGCCCTCCCAGGTCTGTGTGCTCTTTCCACGTCTCTTCTCTTCTCTCTATATACCAATGACTGCATCTCAAACGATCCATCTGTTAAACTACTGAAGTTTGCAGATGATACAACTGTGTTTGGTTTCATTCAAGATAACGATGAGTCTGCATACAGACGGGAGATTGAACAACTAGTCTTGTGACCAGAACAATCTGGAACTGAACACATTCAAAGCTGTAGAAATGATGGTAGACTTTAGGAGAAACCCTCCCATACCACCACCTCTTACAATACTAGACAATACAGTACCAACAATAGAGACCTTCACATTTCTAGGTCCTATCATATCTCAAGACCTAAAATGGACAAAAACTTCATATCAAAAACATCATCAAAAAACCACAATAAAGAATGTTCTTTCTGTGCCAATGCAGGAAGCTCAAAACTGCCCAAGGAGTTGCTGATACAGTTCTACAGAAGAATTATTGCGTCTGTCATTTGCACCTCTATAACTGTCTGATTTGGTTCTGCAACCTAACAAGATAGACACAGTCTTCAAAGGATAATTAGATCTGCAGAAAAAACAATTACTACCAACCTGCCTTCCATTGAACACCTGTCCACTGCATGAGTCAAAAAGAGGGCCGTGAAAATATTTACAGACCCCTCGCATCCTAGACATAAATTGTTTCAACTCCTACCCTCAAAACAACACTATAGGTAGTGATTGAATTGGCCTAAACATACAGGAAATTGGGATTGAAACAAGTACTTGGGTAGACCACAACCCAATGATAATTAAATGGAAAGGACAAAGAAAAAGATCTAGGTGGACATTAAACAACACTATATTAAAAGAAAAAGACTTCGTACAGAAAATTGAAAAGGAATTGGCCTTTTTTAAAAAAGAAAATAGAAATGAGGAGACATCAATGCAGAACTTTTGGGACACAATGAAGGCCTATACCAGAGGCCTAATAATTGACTATACAAGGAAGAAAAATATTTAAAAAGACAAACACTTAAAGGACTTGACAATGAATATAAGGGTCTTGAAAAAGAACTACAGAACTCCCCACAAAAGAAGGACATTAAAGTAAGAATGAATATGATTAAACACAAAATAGGGTTAATGGAAAAAGAGGAAGTAGCCCCCAAAATTAGGTGTGCTAAACAGAATTACTTCGAAAATGCTAATAAACCTGGCAGATGGTTGACATATAAACTGAGAAAAGAGAGAGACTCAAAGAAGATACTGCAGTTAATGGACGATCAAGGGAAAACCTGTTATGGGAATGAAGAGAAGAAAAAAATTATACAAGACTCTACTGTAAACTATATGATCATGAGAATACAGATGAGGCAGGAGTGAAATAATACTTACAGGAAGCCAACTTACCCCAGATACCCAAAGAAACTGCAACAATGCTAGAAAGCAAAATAACTATGATGGAGCTAACTGAAGCACTTAAAAAACAAAAGAATGGGAAGGCCCCAGGCCCAGATAGACTACCAGCATAATTTTATAACACCCTGTAGGAATCGTCATCCCTTCCATTATTAGAAGTTATGAATGAAGTGATGTCAGAGAGGAGAATACCCAAATCATGGTCAGAAGCATATATGAGACTTTTACCAAAGGAGGAGGCCGATTTATTACAAATTAAGAATTACAGACCAACCTCCCTGTTAAATTCGGATTACAAGTTGTTTGCCTCAATATTGGTAGAACAACTTAAAAAATACTTAGTTTCATCCACTCTGATCAAAATGGGTTTCTGCCAAAGAGACAAATTAAAGATAATATGAGGATAAATTTAGATACCTTGGAATATTATGAGGCACACCCTGAAAAACAATTGGCATTGATGTTTTGGGATGCTCAGAAGGCATTTGACAACGTGAATTGGCTATCAACTATTGAAGCCTTTTCATATGCAATAATATACAAAAAGGAACAAACAGATATGGTGAAATATTGAATGCAGAGGGTTAACTTAAATCTATGCAAGAACTGGAAAAGGAAAATATAAAGATGAACTGGCTTTCATATGTGCAAATACAATCTAAATATGACAAGGATCGTAAAGAGGAAGGTTTTAATGATAAAATGACTGAGTTAGATAAAATTTTGATGGGTACTGATGAAAAAGTAATTTAAAAACTTTATGGACACTTACTAGAGGTTAAGTTAGAAAAAGAACAAGTTAAAGGAACTATGATAGCTTTGGGGGGAAATTTTGGGCATGGGATTGAATTAGAGATGTGGCAGAAATTGTGGTGTCAAAATTATAAAATTACAATGTCAACAGCATATAAAGAAAATTTGTATAAGATGTTTTACAGGTGGCATCTACCCCCAACAACAATAGCAAGAATGTTCAAGAATAAATCAGAAAAGTGTTGGAAATGTCATCAAACATCGGGTTCATATTACCATATGTGGTGGACCTGCACAGAAGCTAAAAGATGTTGGACTAAGATTCACACATGGTTGGAGAAAATGACAGAAAAATATATAGACTTAAAACCAGAGATTTTTTAATTGGGAATTATACCAGAAATATATAATAGAGATTTGAAATATTTGATTGTAAATATTTTAACAGCAGCTAGAATTGTATTTGCAAAAAAGTGGAAAAATGAGAAAATACCAACTCAGGAGGAAATTATTCAAAAAATTATGGAATGTGCGGAAATGTGTAAATCGACATTTGAAATTAGAGAACAAGAAGATGAACAATTTTACAAGGTTTGGGATTTGTTTTATCAATGGTTAGATAAAAAATCATGGTAATGGGAAAAGTGGAAGAACTTTTTATATTTTAAGAATAATAGAATGATACATGCAATACTGTAAGGGTTTAGCATTGTTGAACAGATTAGAACGATGTAATGGATGTATGATTTTAATATATAAAATATTCTGTTTAAAATGTAGGAATAATTGGAGTTGAATTATTGATGCAAAATGATATTGTATGTATGGATTCAATATTTAGAATACCTTGCTTAAAATTAAGGAATAATAATTATAGTTTAAAAATTGACACGTAACAATAATGTATCTATGTTTACCAAATGAACAATTTGTGACTCGATATATAATTGCAAGTGGTGACCATGGAAAGGACGTAAAAAATATTGTAAACAAACCACAAGCTATATGAAATGGAAGAAGGATGTATGTGTTTTACGTTTTTGTTTGCTCTTATTTGTTTAAAAAAAACTTTTAAAAAACAATAGTATAGAGCACTACACACCAAGACAACTAGACACAAGAACAGTTTTTTCCCGAACACCATCACTCTGCTAAACAAATAATTCCTTCGCCACTGTCAAATTATTCACTAAGGCGGCATTACTATTACTATTAGTCTTCCCTCATTCCTATCACCCATCTCCTCCCACTTATGACTGCATGACTGTAACTTTGTTGCTTGTATCCTTATGGTTTATATTGATATTGATTGTTTCCTGATTGCTTATTCGTACCCTATGACTATCATTAAGGGTTGTATCATGATTTTTGATGAATGTATCTTGTCTTTTTATGTACACTGAGATATACATATGCACCAAAGATAAATTCCTCGTGTGTCTAATTTCACTTGGCCAATAAAGAATTCTATTCTATTCTATTCTATTCTATTCTATTCTATTCTATCTATTCCTTCACCCATGTAAGTACAGAGACCTGGTAATATAGTTCCCAATCTGGCAGCCCAAAACCCCATTTGTTTTTAGATTCTTGTAACATTTTCAATCTTGTTCTTTTCCTTTGCCAAATATATTTTAACATCATCTTATTTAGTTCCTTAAAGTATTTTTTTCTAACTTTATTGGAATTGTTTGAAATAAAAATAATAATCTAGGCAAGATATTTGTTTCTATTGTAGCTATTATTCCTAACATCAATAGTTGCAAGTTTTCCCATTTCTCCAGATCTAGTTTAATTTGTTGCATTAGCTTATTATAATTACTTTATTTAATAATTGTACATCTTGCTGTTAATTGAATTCCTAAGTATTTCACTTTCTTAACTATCTGAATAACAGTCTTCTTTATCAATTCATTTTTCTGTTTATCTGAGATTTTGACTAGTATTTTGGTTTTTTCTTTATTTTCAATCCTGCAAGTTCACCAGATTCTTCTTTTTTTAAAAAAATAATTTGGGTCCAGTTTCTTGTGGTTCTTCTAAAATAAATACCAGGTCATCTGCGAATGCCTGCAGTTTATATTTTTCTTTTTTTATTTCCATACCTTTTATTTCTGAATCTTGTCTAATGTTTCTGTTTAACACTTCTAATGTTAATATAAATAGTAGAGGGGACAACGGGCATCCTTGTCTTGTACCTTTCCTTATATTAAAATTCTCTGTCATGTCCCCATTTACAGTCACCTTTGCAGTTTATTTATAATATATTGTCTTAAACATATTGGTAATTTTGGGGATTCAGGAACTGACATCGCAACGGTATGATGTGCGATCTCGGAGCTCTGAGATCGTAGTCGATTTTTTTTGCCGCTTGACGGTCCTTTTGGACCTAAACTGTCCTGAAGAGATGGTGACAGGAAAGAGTATGTCTTGTTGATCTCAGGGACATCGCAAAGTCCCTGATTGATCCAAGAGAATCTCTTCTTGCCAGCGACAAAAACGCAGCCAAAAGCTGCTAAAGTTGGGACAGCTCTGCAACGGGAGAAAAGCGGAAAGAGAAAGTGTGTCCATCTGGTGAGGAAATTTTATTGTTATAAAAGAGACTGCCCAAAATAAATCAAAGTTAAATTAAACTTGCAAAGAAAAGAAAATAAGTGGTGAAATTAAGCTATATTGGACAGTGTGTTATCCTTTTTCTTTTAACGGATGGAAGTTTTGCAAACATTCCCTACTTTTTAAAGTAAAAGCATTGGTTTTTCTTCTATTTCTTTTTTTTTAACCTATGGATTAATTTTTTTTCTTTATTTTTATAATATTGGTTTGGATGGGTTTTTTCTTTTTATTTTGCTCCATTTAAGAATTTTGTCTCTTTTAAGCCTGGAATAAAAGATGATATAAAAGGAATATAAAGAGGGTAGTAATATCAGAGGGAAAAGAAGTTGCACTGCCACTTGGAGGTTGAGTCCTGGAAATATTCCTTTTTTCCCCCTCTTTGATCATTTGACCTTGCATTTCAAAGGCTTCAGCTTGTTTACAGAAGAGCTAAGGAGAAGAGCATGGGTTGTTTATGCAGATACTCTTTGGATGCTTCCATGGCAGATAGAGAGGTGAAAACAAAACCTTGTTTTGAAACTAGAGTGGCAATGTTTATTAGAAAACTAGAGTGGCAATGTTTACCTGAGAGACCGCCTCCTGCCATTTACCTCCCAAAGACCGATTAGATCACACAGATTGAGCCTCCTCCGGGTACCATCGGCGGGTCAATGTCGGCTGGCGACCCCCCGGGGGAGGGCCTTCTCTGTTGCTGCCCCAGCCCTATGTAACGATCTCCCCATAGAGATCCGGACCCTCACTACTCTTCCAGCCTTCCGTAAAGCCATTAAGACCTGGCTGTTCTGGCAGGCCTGGGGCTGTTGATCAGCATCCAGCCCCATTTTAAGTGTATGTATGTTGCGTAATTTTAAAATGATTTACTTCTATTTTTAATTCCCTTGTTTCTGTAAGCCGCCCAGAGTCCTCTGGGAGTGGGCGGCATACAAATACCAATAAACTGAAACTGAAACTAGTCAGAAGAATGGCAGAGCACCAAAAAGAAACCATAACATTACAACAGATTATGTTTGAAATTCAAAAATTATTAGAAACAACAGAGAGAATTGAGAAGAGATTGGAAAATATGAATTGTAATGCAGTGAAATTCAATGGAAGAGTTGAAGATATCTAGCAAATGGAAAAAGTGGAGGTTAGAGTTCTAAAAACCCAGGGAAGAAATGAACAAAGAAGCAAGATAATTGTGGATACTGACGATGAACTGAGTGTGGTTGGAGATGGAAAGAGTGGAACATGGAAAGGGAAGATAGATGGAAAGGAGCTGTATCCCAGATTTCAAGGTATAGAATAAGAAAAAAGAGAATTGTTGGATTCAAGGAGAAAAACTTTGACCAAGCACTACTGATAACCAAAGATAAGCTGATTAAAGAAGCTGACAGAGGGTCTCGAGATTTTACAAGATATGTAAAAAGCAACAAGTTGCGAAGAGAACAAATTTGATTAAGGAAATAACCAGAAGACTAATTCCCCAGGTAGCAATAGACATAACACTGCACTATTACTGGAAAGACACAGGTTGAGATATGAAAACTAATAACAAAATATTAGTTAAATTTAGTTAAAATTAGAGCATTATGTTAAAAATGAAGCGATAATGGATATAGTTAAATAAATAATTGATAATAACAATGTACACATATGTATTGGTTTGATAAGAGGAAATTTGGTATAAATTCTAAATGGTGATCATGAAAGGAAGTTTAGAAACTCTGTTATGTATGAAAGCTTATAATAATAAAAAAGAGTAAGTTAAATTTAGTTAAACTAAGACAAAAAATGAAATGATGATGGATATTGTTAAATAAATGATTGATAATGATAATAATGTAATATTTGTATTGACATGATAAAAGGGAAATTGGATATAAATTGTAAACAGTGATTAAGAAAGGAGGTATAACATAATTATAAACATAATTAATTTTTATTTATAAAGTGTTATAAAGATGTAATGTTGCTGGATGATATTGAAAATAGATAATGGAATGCCATCATGTGGTTTTGGTTTAAATTTTGGAATATCATATATAAAGGGACGTAAAAACAATTATAGTCATATGAAGATTGCGGTATGATGATAGTAATATATATATAAACATATTTGTTTTAAAATATATAACTTGATATGAATTGTAGGTGATGATTGTGGAAGGATGCACGAAAGGTCTTTGTAACCAATTGACACACTTTTTATAATTTGTAATGGAAGATATTTCTGTGGTGTTGTGTTTTTGTCTGTTTGTGTTTATTCAAAAATAAAAAAAATAAAAAAAACATATTGGTAATTTCACCAAAATCCATATATTTTAATTGTAGTGACATAAATTACCAATTTACATTGCCAAATGCTTTCTGTGCATCTAAAAAGATCAACACCATTTGTTTTTCAGAACGTACTTCATAATATTCCAACATATTCAAGATAATTCTCATATAGTTTTTGATTTGTCCTTTAGGTAAAAATCCATTCTGGTCTGGGTGTACAAATTCATTCAAGAATCTTTTTAGTCTCTCTGTTATTATTGAGATGTATATTTTATAGTCCACATTTAGTAGTGATATTTGCTTCCATCCAGGTATTCTTTGTAGATGCCTGCGCTGCTGTTCCTCCTTGCCATAGCAGCGCCATTACCTCATTCCGGCTGGCGAGGGTTGCACTACTCCTTGCACATTGCACCGCCTGCAAAATTGCATGTTGCACGTGCTACCTCCTACAGCAGAGATTTCCAACCCCATCATGAGCTGCCTAGCTGGTTCCACATTCCAGAGCTCTAGTAGTCACAGGGCTGGCTCATTGGTCATCCCGGAGCAGCTCATCCCCCTGGGTGCACTGGCCTCCCCTAACCTTAAACCTGCAAATTAAGCAATGTTTTGGATGTCTGATCCAGTTTGGATGTCATGAAAGTATGGATCCCCTTACAAGCTTCACCTGAACCCTGGCAGGACTGAGTGGCCTGGGTTTCAGGACTTCTTGTTCTGGGATTATGCCATCTTTACTTCTGGATCAGGCTATATTGCCCCAAATAGACCCCATGTGCAATCTAAAGATGATCCTGGGCTCATGGATTCTGATCAAGGAGCAATAGCAATAGAATGCTATGTTATTCATTGTGCACTGTTTTTTAAACTTTGTTTTACACTGCCTTGTACCTTGATATGGATGGCTATATAAATTTAAGTAAGTAAGTAGGGAAATGATTCTGGAAAGTAGCCACAAGCATCAAATAGAAGGTGTGAGCTCCTCTCTTCTATACAACAGAAGTGGGAGGCAATGAGCAATAATACTTGCGTGCTTAAAAAACAATATTGTTACTTCTTAACTTCAGTTACAGTGAAATCCAGCATAAAACAATCTTTATGTAACTTATTTCCATTAATTTTCTTAATCTTATATATAAGGCTAAATACATAACTATTATTTTTTCCAATCAAATAATAAGGCATGTTAGTTGTTGGAAGTCATTCTGTATTTTGAAATCAAAGGCAAGCTATAAGAATACCGTGTGTGTGTGTGTGTGTGTGTGTTGCATTTGAAAGGCATGGATTTTATCTTGCTTAGCTCTGGACTTTTATTAATATTTGCAACAGTGCCATTTATTTTGCTCCAGTAGTTGTCCAGGAAATTCAAAAATTAGCAGTAATATGACAAAAAACATAATTTGGTAATGTGAAACTGATATATGTACATACATACGCACACTCCAGTGATCACAACGAGTACATTCAAGTATAACAAGCAATCCTATTCTTTAATTTATTTGTGTACAGTCTCCTGAAATGCTTGATATTTTAAAATTATTATTATTACATCTTTGTTTGTGAATTGCAATGAGAATTGCAACACCTTTACTAATATACAAGATTGGAATCTAATCCAGTGACTTTTGCATTTTTGTTACACTTCTAGTACACTTACTGTAACAAATACGTGGAGAAAAAGCATTATATGCATTTAAGTATATGTTATGCATTTAAGTGCCAATTTCCAGGTACATTTATTGAAAGACAATTCAGGGACAAGTTAAAACATACTGAAAAGTGAACACTATGGTGTATATGGTGTATAAATCATCTTCTAATTCAGTGTATTTCATTCAGTGTCTCTGTCTGTCTTTCTGATAACATAACGTATTGCCTTAAAATAAGATTTTTACCTATTTTTCTTCTATTTCTTTTTAATTACATTATTTTGGCTTTTTGGAAATGGCATTTGAAATATTAAAAATATTCTTCATGTTATGTAAATTTGATGCAAGGTAGAAAATTATAGTAGGCATTGTTAAAGAAAACAAATTCTGATTAAAATACACATTATTTTATGAAAACATTATTGATGTATTTGTATGGGTGAGAACAACTGCATATTTATGTCTGCGCAAAGATGAACCATTAACATATTTAATACCATATTTTTAGTTCATTTTGAGTAGGGAAATCTCTCATTTCTCTAAAAGCCATTAAAATATTTAGTCTACATAATTGAATTTTTGAAGTTGAATTTTTGAATGATTGTTTTGTGCTATTATTTAAATGCAGGAACATAGAAAAGTAGCCTTTCGAGAAGACCAATAAACATTAAAGTTGGATTTGTGTTCTTGATTATGGTGGTAGGAACTGTGGACTTCTGGATATTGTTGGAAACATTGTCTGATTATATTACTTTGGCTATACATTAGCTAGCTGTGGTTCATTCCTGGTCTAAGTAAGGATCTACATCAAGTGAAAGGCTGATCTGTAGTTTATGTTTGCTCCCATATCAGGATTATAGCTGGGAGAAATGGTTTATATTGTCTTCAGTCCATCAGCCATGCTTTTTTCCCCTCTCTGCTGATTAAGCAGCATGGTCAGCTTACTGCTGTGCTTTATTCTGCCATATAAAAATACCTCCATTCTGCTTGGCTACTGCATGCTCTGGTGAGCATCCTTCCCTGCCTCACTAGTAGGGTGTGTCGAATTTTTCAACTTTCCATTTCCAAACATTAGGGGTGCTCAAAAGTTGTGACATGCCTTGGGAATTTTAATGATATTTTGGTTACTTTAATATAATTTAGATGCGCTTGGTAAATAACTGCAGAAATATCATAACTTTTTAACATTTTGTTTGTTTCATTTCACAGGTTCAGCTGTCTTTCTCTGTTTGTTAAATGTTATTTTGTCTGAGAGTGTTAATACTGCTGGCCTCATTTCCTATGAGTGTGATAACTGATCTGTAATGGCTTCTAAAAAAAGAACAAGATTGGAAACTAATTGGGACTGGCAGAGATTTGTTGCTGTCTGAACTCCCAACACTGCAAAGCATTCTCAGATATGGACTACTGTTAAGAGAACAAAGTAGTGGTGATGCTAGAAACCAGTCTTGCAAGAGACATATATCCAAAAGTGCTTGAAAAGTGGTGGCGAGCAAACAGTTCTTTTGTGACACCTGTTGTAAATTCACAAGTGACAATCTTGAACAAGGTCCAAGAGAGCTGGGATCAATCCAAAGACATATCTCTTAGTAGAGGAAAGCTAGATGTCAAACAGAATTTCATTGTGAAACTTGACAAAATGTTTGACATCCTCAACTGCAAGTGTCAAATTGTTCTTTGTGCTGAATTCAGCTGCCCTGCTGGCTGCAAAAAAGAAGCTCACATTAACTGTACCTGCCTTAAGGGGACAAAGATACCATTTAAGAAACTTGCTTTTGTTAAAGGTCAGAAAGTCATGATTGGTTCTTTTGGATTACACTAGATTGGTTTGCCTTATGTTCCCAAAAAGAAACAACTAATTAAAAGGCAAAAGAGGCATGACAGTGAGAGACAAAGGCTCTCTAAATATAAGCAGAGAAGTATTCCAGACATTTTGATACTGACAAACGAAGTAATTATTTCTTATAATGAAAATGAAGGACAGATGACTGATGATGAAGATGAAGAGGAATGTGATGGAAGTTATAAAGAAGCCTTAGACCAAACACATGTGCCCTCTACTTCAAAAGAAAAGACAGAATACAGTGGATTAGAAATAACAAATGTTGCTATGCAGAGCAGAAGATATAGTATTGGTATTACTACAGCCACCTTCATAGTTGTTGGCTTGATCACCGAAGAAGACAAGAGACCTGTGGTTGACTACAATATTGCATGTTGCAATATTGCATGTTACAATATTGCATGTTACAATAAAGTCAAGAGAGTCCAGGAAAAAAAAATAAGAATTTTATGATCTCTATAAGAAGGGCAAAATAGAATGCATCTTCTTTGATGGGGATGCAATTAAAGTTATCCTGAAACCAAACAATTCAGACCAGCAATTTCCCAGTACTATCAAAGAAGAACATTATTCTGTAGGTAATGAGCCAGGTGGAAGATATTTTTATTATTTCACTCCAGAGAAAGGTGTTCTGACCTAGGCTTCCCAAGAGAATGAAGCAAACTCCTATTCCTGACAAAAAACAATTTACTTTGAATTCTGCTCATTCACATACAGCAAGTCTTTCAAGTAATGATTTACAGTCACAAACCTTATCTGGCACAGAAAGCTGCCAGGCCAAATATGGCAACGAGTCTCAGAGAGTCACAGGCCAATTAAGTGAACAAATTGTCTCCTGCAACTCCACTCCCCTTTCGTTCCTGTTTTATTTCCTCTGGCCACCTCTGGCCTTTCTCCCAAGTCGACCCTGGTTCTTTAGCTGTTTTCTTTATCTGGCAACTCTGCACATGTGCACACTGGGAACAAGCTGCAGCTGTTCGTCTGCCTCACTGCTATCTGACTCTGAAAACAGCTGATAACTGGCATACCTGTGCCCTCTCTCTGCCTCTGACACAAAGCCCTCATCAGAGACTTCCCCAGACTCCAGGACTGGCTCATGTTCCTCCCCAACCTCCTTACTGTTTGAATCTGCTGCCAGCTCTGCTGGCCACTGGCAGACCACAATACTAGGCTCAAAAACAGGAAAACTTGCTCAAGTGATTGCCGATAATCTTGTACATTTCATGAAGAAGAAAGTCATTGATGAAAGCTTGAAGGCCATTGGAGGAGATTCTGCAAATGTTAATACTAGCTATGAAAGTGGTGTCATACAGAGGGTAGAGGTCAAACTTGACTGGAAGTTAATCTGGTTGGTATTTGCACTCCACACGAATGAGTTACCCCTGTGACACTTAATCACAAGATTGGATGGGAAGATCTTGTCTAACAATAAGTGGGCAGGTAAAATTGGCAACATGGTAGACACTGCAGCAAAACTTGACAATGATCCTTCATTCACCTGAGTTTCAATTGGTTCATTTCACTGAGCGACACTGTTGATCGCTCTACTGATCAAGCATATGGATATTGGATCACACAGGCAATAAAGACAGAAGAACTTCCCACAGATCTGGCTCTTCTGGAAATTGGCCGCATAAGTCATTCATGCTTGTTGACAACTGCAAACAGACTTTATCAAATATGGGTTTCAAAACATGGCTTTAAAGAGAAAACTCTCCAAAACTTAAGAATGGTAGTGGAATACACTGTTGGTGTGTACTGCCCTTGCTGGTTCAACATCAAAGTAAAACATTCCTGGATTGAAGGCCCATATCATGTGCTGTTCCAGCTGCAACAAGTCAGACTGCAAAAGAAGGCTGTAATAGATGCTGTTTTGCCAACCATTCAACGCTCATCACAGTACACTTCCAGTAAAATGATAATCCAGACATCTTGTGTTCAGCTGACATTCAAGAGAGGAAAGCTGGTGTGCAAATGATTATTGACTTGAAGTGTGCAGATGATGATGTGCTGGGAGATTTTCTGTACATGCATGAAAAATGCCTTTAATCAACGTCAGAGCATCCACTCTGCTGGAGCTGATTAATGGTGTATCTGAGCCACATTTGACGTGTAAACTGACTACAGCAGAAATAAAGATGCTCATTGATGAACCAATGCAAGTACAACCGTGGCCTTGTCATGCCCAATCAATAGAGAGATGTGTGAAACAGGTCACAGAGGCAGCAAGCAGAATGTATACACATGACAAAAATGACGGTTATATCAGAGGCCAAGAAGCACATTGGGCTGATGTCAAAGAATGAATCAAAACCAGACTTGATGAAACCTTCTTAAACATTTTTGTAACTCAGATAATTGCTTTCTGATGTTAGTTTATGATTGCATGGAATTTTTTTACTTATCTAGATAATATTCATGCAGAAAAAAACTTTAATTTTTGTAGCACAAGGTGCAATTTTGAGCAGATAAAGTTGGTTCGATTGGTTGATTGGTTTATTGGATTTATATGCTGCCCTTCTCCCAAGGACTCAGAGCGGGGTACAACATTAAAAAACAAAACCACAGTATTTAAGTTAACAGTATTTGAGTTACAAGAGATATTTGTGGAGTATATGATCAGACGTGGATTAACCATACCAAGATAAATATTGTGCAATTACAAAATTCAGATTTTGTAATTACAAACATCAGATTTGAATTCTTGGTGAAAAAACACATAGTTTTAGTACCTCTCACTGAAAATAATTGACAAAATTAATTTTCACCTCACTAAATGGCATGCCCTATGTGTCCCAGTCTACTCATCGCCTTTAGCAGCTATTTTGTAATGTGCTGCTAAATTGCTCACATCTACTGAGAACTTAGTATCATATATTTTAATGAAATTTCCTCCCAAGAAAGAGAATACAGGTGTCAGTGTTCCAAATGCCATGTAGAATCAAATCAGAATCGAAGGCAAAACTATGCTTAAAGTTCCAATTTAATAAAGCAGGCATGTTGGCACATAGCTGTGGAGATCCCAACTCTGGAAGTTACATCAGAATCCCACCCAGTTAAAAGTTCATGATCTTGTCCCCACACCCACAGTCCATCACATGGTCCAATCTTCTCCTTCCATGCTGGCGTTCATGCCCAGCTTCTTCCGGTCAGGTATGAAAGTGCCGAGACAAAGGATGACCTTGATTTCTAGCAAAGAATGAAAAACAATACATTCCAAAATCCTACTCCTTCTAATCCCCCCTCCCATTGACTATACTTAAAGAAACAGCATAATGAAATAAGAGAAAGTGTGGCAGGCCAAAATTCTAAAAGGAATATAAATGCAGGCCTGACAACAGGGGTTCGGCATTGTTTTTGCAATGGCTTACTGAGACCACAAATGGCTGCTTAGTCCTCATCATTTAGACCTAATGTCCACTTTTTATTTATTTATAGGTGTTTACTGATGGAACTATTTTATGACATATAGAATTAGGATTGATCACAGAAATCATCCTGTATAGATTCAATTGACGGTTAAACTAGTGTGGGCATAAGTAACTTTTCAGATATTTCAGAGTATAGTTTCCGTCTGTCATAAACAATGGCTAGAGATATGCTAGAACTTATCTCTATAGTATGATGAGCATCTTAATTATTAACCAAAAAGCAAATAAAAAAAAAATAGAGAGCAAGAGACCAGAAACTTACTCTAAATATGCACATGTACAGTGGCAGTATAGAAATAATGGTTTACCATGTGTAGCAATGAGTGACACAAAAATGAAAACTAAGTGACTGAATAATCTGTACATTTATTTAGACAGCTTTCAGGTATTAGTTATAATGGCTACTTCAAGATCTCTGCTTTCCTTGCTCATGTTAAAAGTTTGGGATTTTTTCCACTTTTAAAAATCAAGTAAAATATTGGAATGAAATTATGATTATTTGATAAGTGTATCATTCAGCATATGTATAGAGGAATAAGGTACAGCATAAGAATTGCAAAGTAAAAACTTATTTTCTTCTGAAAACGTATTAGTGTATATCTTTATTTGCTACAAAATAAAAACTTACAATGCTTTAAATAATACATTAAAATACAAATGTAAGTGATAAATAGTCTTAAATGTTACAACATCTTGTAGTTGTTGTGACTAAATTATAAGAATATTATATATACTGATACACATTCAATGAAGAACCATTTCTTTCTTTTTTTGCTCAACTTCAATTAATGCATATTTTAAAACCCAAATATGCCATCTTGATTTGAGATGCTAAGTTTTTATCTGTTACTTAATGGGTGAAGTACAATCACTTGTTTAACTTTACTCCTATTTATGTCTTTAGTTTTTTCCCCTTTGTTCGTTTTTTTTTTCATGATGTTAGTTAATTTTGTAAAAAAAACATGAAAAACTTTTTTTTAAAGGCATAGGAAGACCTAATTTAACCTGAAGTGTCTCTTTTGTTCTTCTGTTATTCATTTGAAGTGCACTGTCAGCTTGAACTGACCAACTTCAGTCATTTTTATCCTTTTATTTTTTTTCTCTAATGTAAACTGAAATTCCCTGCTGCTCATGGTATTTTAGCGTTTGGCAACATTTAATGAGCAGGTATCATTAAACTTAAAAGGTGCCTTTCTATATTTGTCTGATTAGTTATTGAAAGAACTAAGACTCCTTTAATTTATTTTTGCTTCTTGTTATAGAAGCAAAAAAAATGCTTCTTAAAACTCATTTTAAGTTCATACACTTTTATATAAAATAAAACATAATTTTGGTGTGAGGTAGGACAGAGCCTAGACCCAAATGCAGGTTCTATTTAAGAGGACAATTTTGTTTTACAAAGAATACCAGACTGTTTATTTTAGGACTAAATACCTTTTTCAAATCTAATAAAAAGAGACCCTTCAAACTATAAAATATAGAAATTGACTATAGCAATGTTTTAAAACAGAAATAGTATTTAGAAGTATTCAGTATTCTGATTTCCAGAGCTACATTTCTAGTTTAAGGCTTCCAAAAGTCTCTTAATGTTCCATGCAACATTTTGAACATCTCTTCCCTCTAATGCCCTGCTGTTTGGTTATTCTAAAAAAGCTAAAAACTTACTTCCCCCAAAGTGTGGGTCCCCTGTTCTGCTCTTGTGCCTCAAAGTCCCCCCTTTGCCCAAGAACAAGGATACAGTACTTGATTGGGCCTTCTAGAGGGCATCCATCCAGGCGATGAAAACTGGTTAAAGGGCTGCTGCACTTTGATTCTGGCAATTATGCCACATGGCATTTGTGCTGCTCCCAATAGCTTGGTAGTCACCTGCATTGGTATGTATTGAAAATTAGAAGGTTGTAAAATGCTTGCTGTAACCAGGGCATGAGACATACCGTATTTTTTGGAGTATAAGACGCACCTTTCCCCCTAAAAAAGAGGCTGAAAATTTGGGTGTGTCTTATATTTCCCCACTAGAGGCCAAAAATGTGAGGCATGGAGGCAGTGATGGTGTGTGGCAATCCCTGCAGCCTGGAAGAGCTGTTTGGGGGTATTCCGGCAGTCCGATCCACCCATCAATCATCTGCGCTGGTCAGAATTTGGAGCAGCAATCATATTCAGAAAGCACATACAAGTAAGCAGGATTCAAAATAATGATAATATACAATACCAAAAGCAGGTTTTCCAAGGTAGCAGTAAATACAAGCAAAACACAAGCAGTTTCACTTTCAGTTCTCAGCTAAGCCAGGCTCCTTCCTGTTTTCTAGTTGCTCACATGGCAAATACTGTTTCAGAGTCCAAATAGCCCTCATTGGCTGACTTAGTTCTGACTTGGCCTATTCGTTACCTGACCTTGTTAACATGTGTTCCAAGTCAGGAAGCCATCCAGTTGTGTTAGATTAGGTAATGGATAGGCACACACAGGCTTAACGGTAACAACAGCTCTTTACTGAATACAACAAGTGAGAAGGATCCAGCTAAGATTGAGTCTGACAGCAGCCCTTTTATAGGGAGCTGTCAGACCCTTCGACCAATAGGATTAAACCTCTGTTTCGCTGGAACAGAGGACCTTGGTGGAAACCACTGTAGTTAGAGTTAATATCTAACACCCCTCCCCTCTTGGTGGGAACAATCCTACTTGTAATGTAGTCATGCAAGTAGGCGGGCTTTTGGGTAGCTCTGCCTGACCTGCGCAGTTCAGTAGGAGGGGTTTCCTTGGACAAGTCGGACGGACCTGTTTGCTCTGCAGCTCCGCTTGTTGGAAACTCCTGGAACTTTTCACAGGCCGCGGCTGGAGCTTCTAGAGGCGGTTCGCTCGGAGCTTGCTGCAAGCCTGCAACAAAACCAGATAAGTTGCCTGGTAGCCTCGGGCTTGAGCTGGCCCTGGAAGGAGTGAGTGTTTGCTCCGTTTGGGTAGGGTTTTGGCTAACTCATGCAGGAATTACCTCTGGTTGTCTAAGAGTGGAGTTGGAGAGGCAGCCAGGGAGTTAGTTGGTCAATATGCCTTCTCCAATTCCTACCGTCCTCGAGCTCTAAGAGGTAAGAGCGAGGGCCGGTGATGCCTATCACTGTGGCAGGAATCCACAGAGTTCCCCCGCCATAGTTGTGGGTGTATACCGAATCCCCTACGCTAAATGTCTGAATCTTGCTTGTGGAGTCTGGGGGCAATGAGGCAGAATAATTGGGGTATAGCTGGTCTAAGTGGGACTTTAGCTGGTGACCCATGAAAAGCTCGGAAGGGCTTCTCCCTGTAGTGGCACTGGGTGTGATGTGCTGAATTAGCAAATAGTGATCAACCCATGTTTGCCAATCTCCCGCGCCCATCCTAGAGAGGGCCTCTTTTGCAGATCTCACTATTCTCTCCACCTGACCATTGGAGGCTGGATGGAATGGAGCGACCAGGGAATGCCTGATTCCCTGATCTGCTAGGAAGGTCTCAAATTGCATGGCCATGAATTGGGGCCCCTTGTTAGAGACCAAGATGTCAGGCAGGCCGTGTGTGGAGAAATGTCTCCGTAGCACCTTGATGACCACTTCTGCCGTAGTGGAGGTCATCAGGACTATCTCTAACCATTTCGAGTAGGCGTCCACAACTACAAGAAATGTCTGGCCATGAACTGGGCCAACAAAGTAAATGTGCACCCTAGACCCTGGTGCTCCCACTCCTTAGCAGGCACCTCTGGCAGAGCTGGTCTGGACTCCTGGCACGGTGTGCAGGTAGCCACCCACTCTTCAATCTCCCTGTCCATGTTAGGCCACCACATATAACTCCTAGCCAAAGACTTCATCCTGACAACTTCAGGATGCCCTACGTGTAAAGCCTCTAATACTGCAATTGCAGTTTGGGTGGAACAACTACCCCCCCCCCAGTAAACAGCCTTTAACAACAGATAGGTTATTTCTCTTATGATAATACATTTTGAAATCAGACCCAAGAGGCCCCTTCAGCCACCCCCTCCACACCCAGTTCAAAACCTGTTTGATCGTGGAGTCTCTGGCAGAGTAGCGGGCAATGTCGTTAAGCAAGACGGAACCAGTCTGTAAACAGTCAATGTGAAGAACTGGCGTCTCAGGGATAGGGTCTGCGTGTAGTTTCTCGGTGCTCTCATTGACACCGGTCACTTCCAGCCCCAGGGCTTCGAATTAGTCAAGCCCCAGGAGGCTCCGCAGGTTTCTGCTGACCACCGTCACCGGGAGCTGGCCGCTGAAGTTGTTGAAGTTCACCCGGAAGGTGCATTGGCCCATGATGGGGACTCGGTTCCCCTGGTAATCGCAAGGGATGCGTAGATGTTGTTTCTTCAGGCTAGGGATAGCCTGCTTCAGGGTAGACCACGGCATGATGGTCAGTGATGACCCGGTGTCGATCTCCATCTCGCATGGAGAGCCCTCGATGTGGACTGTGACCTTCAGCTTCTTTGACCACCTTGTGCGGGCTTGGCCGATTGAGGTGTGATAGGTGACTCTGTTGTCACCCTCTGAGTGCCTTGGTGGTGGCCGCTATGTCCCTTGGTCGGGCCTCTGCTGGCAGCTAGGTCGGCTTTATGGCTGCCAGGTCATCAGGGGAAGCTTGCTTCGGCAAACCTTGGAGATGTGCCGCTTTCGCTCGCAGTGCTGGCAGATAGCATCGCGGAGATGGCAAAACGATCTGGCATGGTCTCCTCCACAGCTAGCGCAAGGCGGAAGACGCAGTTTGAATTTGCGAGCTGGCTGTGCAGCAACTGTCATCATCTTCACCTTCTGAGCTCTCGGCCTCTGCAGCCTTGCGATGTGAGCGTGTGCTTGTCCGTATGTCCTGTGAAGCGCCCTGGTGTTGCAGGGTTTTTGCAGACTTAGCGGCTGATTCTGATGTCCTGGCTTCATCCAAGGCAATTTGCAGAGTGAGGTCAGATATGGCAAGTAACCTCCTCTGTAGGTTAATGTCCCGCACACCGCAAATTATGCGGTCCAGAATCAGCCCGTCAGGGTCTCGGAATTCGCAGTACATTGCTGTCTTGCGAAGCGCTGCCACGTACTCATTAATTGACTCGCCCTCTTTCTGGTTTCTGATGTTAAACTCATGCTGGCGAACGTGCTTGGACGGCTTGGGTGCATAGTGGGTCCTTAGCGTCTGCTGCAGCACGGACCAGGTGACTGCTTGAAGCGGTGTCAGCTCAGAAAGGTTTTTCGCTGCCTCGAACACTTCCTGGCCACAGTATCCGAGGAACATCTACTTCTTGCGGCCTTCAGGAATGCCCATGAGGTCGTTTGCCTCAAGGAAGCAGTCAAATCGTAGCATGTACGATTTCCAGTGTTCAGTGACTGGGTCATATGGAGTCGGTGGGGTGTACATAGCCATTTTGTGTACAGATGGCGATTTGAGTTCGTCGCTCAAAAATGGCTGCTCGATGCTGTGCTGAGCTCTGGGCTGGATGTACTTGCTGAATTGCTGCACTCTTTTTGGTTTGCCTAGCTGCCTTCCAATCCCATCCTCATTGTCAGTGTTAGATTGGATAATGGATAGGCACACACAGGCTTAACGATAGGATTAAACCTCTGTTCCCATTGGAACAGAGGGCCTTGGTGGAAACCACCGTAGTTAGAGTTAATATCTAACAAGCTGAATACCATGGATGCTGGTAGGCAGAGGAAGATTTTTTTTCTTATTATTATTTTCCTCCCAAAAAACTAAGGTGCATCTTATATTCAGGAGTGTCTTATACTCTGAAAAATACGGTAGTTCATTTGACTTTTTTTTTTCAGCCCAGGACATATTGAATGTAAAAGTCAAATTGAGATAAAACCATCTCACTTGCCTGGAGAAAGTAACTTAGATTGGTATAGCATTCCCAGATTCTTATGCGCATTGATTTATATGGGCCAACATGTGCCTTCCAGGAAACATCGTTATTGGTCAAAAGCTGCTTTCACTGCTTATAATTCTTTGTTTAAAAATTTCATATTTTGTTTCTAGGGAAGTTAGTTACGTGGAGTAAAACATAGAAGGCAAGATGCAGTTTCCCCACTTGAGGGCCTACTGCAACATTACTGATCTGATAGCCATATTGGAGGCGTTGGACTAGACAAATCTCTTGGATGGATTGGAGTGTGTTGTGCAAAGAGGTGCTTTAACTTTTCAAATGCCACCTGCTGGATACTAGTCCAAGTAAATTTCACCCCCTTTTATAACAGCTGAACTAGAGGTTAAATATTAAGTTTAGAATAAACTTTCTGTAAATTTTGCAAAGCTAAATAACAGGGGATTTGCCAACAGACCACTGTGTTAACTTTCTGGGGATCCATTTGGATTCCATCATTGGAAATGTGATAACCCAAGAAATCTAACTTGCATATCAAATGCAGACTTTTCTAATTTAATAATGAGGTGATTTTCCTCAATCTATTCAAAACCTCCCACACATGGTTGTCATGCTTTTTTTTTTTCATATTCAGAGTAGATTAGGCTGTCATCCAGATAAATCAGTAGAAATTTGCCAATTATATCGGAAAAAGCCAGATTCATAAATCTTGAAAGCACTGCTCTTCACTTAACTAGTCCAAGCATCATTTCGGTGTATTCAAACATGCAATACCTGGTATTAAATGCACTTAAGAGTACATGGCCCTCTTTGATGAGATCATGAGAATATATTCTATTTTACAGGGCAGAAAGATGCTAGAGTCATGGAAGGAGGCTAATACAGTACTAATGCCTAAAAAGAACAAGATTTGACATTAACAAGAAATTAGACACCAATATCATTTTGAATAATTATTATAAGTTCTTCACAATAATCTTAGCTGATTGAAAATAATTTTGAAAGACTTTATTCATTAAGTTCAATATTACTTTTTTTACCTAAAAGAGAGTTAAAAGATAATTTCAGAACTGCACTGAATATTGAAGAATATTTTGAGCAGCATAATGAGAAAGAAGCTGCATCAGGGTTTTTAAAAAAAATGCAGAGAAAGCTTTTGACTATTTCAACTGGACTTTTTTATTTCATTTTTGGATCAAGTTTTATATTGTGGGTAAAATAAATTTATACTTTACAGAAAGCACACTTAATAGAGATGTAGCAAAACCTTTTGAGGGAAATGGATAGTTTAGACATATGAAATATCAATAAATAATTAAATCAATCCATGTGAAACACAAAAAGGAATGAGCCCACTGTATCTTCTTCTGTTTATTTTGGTCCTTGAATTTTTGAGAAGAAAATAAGATAGGATGAGAAGATCGTGGGAGTAAAAAATAAGGGCTTTATAAATTAAGGGCTTTTGTATTTGATTTGGTGCTAAAAGTTTTTTTTAAGCGAATTGAAATATTAATGGAAAAACTAAACAAATTTGGTGCACTAATAAGTTTCAAGAATTAGAAATAGAAGATAAAGACGTTAACAAAAATATGAAGATACTTGAACAAACAGAATTGATTAACAAAATGCATTTTAAGATTGAGAAGAAGGTAAAATATATGTTATGACAAATACAAACTGCATGTTACTTTAAAATAATGATGATAAAATATGGAATGAAGTTTCTCTTTATTCTCTTTGTATTTGCACTTTGCATTAACGTTTCTGGTGTTTTCTTTTTTGTATTCATTTTCATTGGTGTGAAGAACTTTGCTTAGCTTGAATTTTCTTGTTAACCTGCAAGCCTTCAGGTTTTTAATGTTTTTACTTTTCTTGACTGTGAATGTTGATGTTTTAAACAGTTTTACTTTCCTTGACTTAATTGCCCTTTATATTAACCTATTTTCTTAATTTATTTTGTTTGTTTGTCAAACGTACAAAAAATCAGGTATAAGTATGAACATAAACATGAACAAAGGAAGTAAATAAAGATAAATAGGGACAATAAGACAGGGGCGGTAGGCACGCTGATGTGCTTATGCATGCCGGCTTTAAGGACTTCTTAGGAATGGGGTGAGGTCCACGGTAGCAGTTTAAGGTTGAAGCTGTGAGGGTTTGAGGTTCTAACAACGGAGTCAGGTAGAGCATTCCAGGTATTGACCACTCTTTTGCTGAAGTCATGTTTTCTGCAATCGAATTTGGAGTGATTTACCTTGAGTTTGTATCAATTGTTTGCTTTCCTTTGGTATTTTTGTTTTCCATTTTTTTTTCTATCTCCTCTCCTTAAAGAATGGGAATATCAGCTAGTGTAGCTTCTGCGTACTCCACTAGGATATATTTTGGTATTCGTTTTAAATATGTTTTATTTTCATTTTCATTTTCATTTCATACAGTCACATATATACTGTGCATAACCGGGGCCATATAACATTGAGCAATAAACACAGCCATCCTTGTCAACAATACTCCCCAAAATACAAACCCAATATACCACTTCAACCCTCCATACACCCTTTCTTTCACCCCCCTCCAACTTTCCTTTCTCCCCTCCAACATTCCCCTCTACCCTACTTCCCCTCCCCCTCTACCACACCTCTCTCCCAATACACTCCCTCCCTTCCATCTCACCCTCCCTCCAATCCTCTCTCCCACCCTCTCTACCCCTCTTTCTTCTTTCCCTCTGCTCCTCCCTTCGGTGTATTTCTACTATCTATCAATATATTCAGCTTCCTATTTTTACACTAGAATTAAAAAAGCAACAGTATACAAGTGCAATCATGTTACTTTAAAATCTAGCACATACTATATTTCCCCCCTCCCCC
This sequence comes from Thamnophis elegans, assembly GCF_009769535.1. Taxonomy (NCBI): domain Eukaryota; kingdom Metazoa; phylum Chordata; class Lepidosauria; order Squamata; family Natricidae; genus Thamnophis; species Thamnophis elegans. The sequence goes on from NC_045547.1 coordinate 56,622,105, forward strand.
CTCGGACCCCACCTCCCTCCCCCCCCGACTTCCCAGAGCCCGTACACGGTATAGCTTTTTATCAAACACAGTCTAAAATATATTAAAACCAAGGAAATTAAAAAAAAGAAAAAAGAAAAAAAAGTCAGTAAAATCTCTGCGTTGAACTCAGCTTCTTGCCGTTACACAAACTTTAAGCAGTTTACATTATTCCTAATCTTAGTTGTTTGATTACCTGCAGGATTTCCCCAGAGGTTATTTGTTGGTTCAACTTTTGCCTGTACTCTTCTCTAACTAGGGGTATTATCTCTTTATCTAAGTATCTGTCTATATCTAAACCCTTAATTTTGTCCCCTTTGTACAATTCTGTAAAAAAAAAAATTCCCGGAATGCCTTTTAAATCTCCTCCTGTTGAAACACCTCCTTCCCTCTATAACACAATTTGGATACATTTCAAATTTTTCTTTTAATTTCCTCTTCCAATTCTTTTCGTTTTTGCCCTTGTTTATGTCTATGTATTTTGTTTATATTCATCAGTACTCCTCTCATATATGCTTTACTTGCATCCCCTACAAATTCCATGAATGTACCCTTATTCGTATTCAGAACAAAGTATTCAGATAGCAATTTTTTACAATCATTAATATACTTTTCATATCTAAATAAACTCTCATTCGACCTCCAAGATCTTCTTGCCTGCATTACCCTTCCCAATTCCGTCCAGACTGGGTTATGATCTCTGAGAAAATCTGCTTCAAGTTCTCCTGTTCGTCTTCGCGCAGCCCCCTGACTCTTAATGCAAGCTCCATCTGTCTGTACTGTATCATAACAATTTGTTTTTCAGCGTTTTCAACTTTTTGTTGCACCACTTCAGTTTTGGATGTCAAATTAGTGTTGGCTTCATTAAGAACCTCTAGCTTATCTTCCATTCCAGAAACATATTCTGTCAATACAGTTACAAGTCCCACCATATCATCCTTTGTTTTGGCAATCCTAGTATCAAGCTTATCATATAAGTCTGCTTTAAATTTCTTTATCTCCTCTCTGAATTCTCTGAAAGTTTCTAAATTCTGCTCTCTAAATTCTCTAAAAGTTTCAAAAAAAAGTTCTTTCGTTAGCAAATCTCCAGTAGGGGGCATAGAGGGTGGAAGCTGCGACTTTGTGCCAAGTGTGTGAGATGTACTCCTAAGAAGAGGTTTCCCCGAATTTAATTTTGATGCCATTATATCTTTTTTTCAAACAATTATTCAACAATTATTCAAACTTTACTGGCCCACTGTGTAGCTTACGAGGAAAGAAAGTATTAAGTCTCCCCTTTATTTGTTCTTAGAGGTTTTTCAAAAGGTTTCAGAAAAGGGCATTGTAACAAAGCAGGTTTCAAAAGATTAGCATTGTAACAAAACAGTTCAGCATATTCATCTCTGTTTGGAATGTCTCTATATTAACAAGGAGTCTTTTAAAACGTTTAAAAGTTGATAGGAAAAAAATCTTGTAAGCTCTTCAGAGAAATGAAACTAATTAGTAAGAGACTGCTGGCTGACTGTTCCTTTGATCTTTTTTATCACTGTTCTTTGCTGGATAGTTAGGAATGTGGCACAATCGCCATTTTAGGAGCTTATTTTTTTTTAAAAAAAAAAACCCGTGCACGAAGGAAGTTCTTGTAAAAATGAAGCTAGGATTTTTTTTTTTTTAAAAGGCAGATAAGGTTCTCAGGTACGGACTCTGCTTGTATTAATCTCAAATAAATATATCAAAAATTGTCCTAAGCGGAGGTTCCTTACTTTGCGCTGTAATGATTACAGCAGGAATTTCTGGCGCGGAGATGTGATTCAGCCTTGGCTGGCCCCCCTTCCATTCGCAGCAAAAAAAAAAAAAAAAAAAAGCTGCAAACTTCAAAGAAAAGCTCTTACCAGCTGGATCTCTCTCTCACTCTTCTTTGCCTGAAGAATGAGGTATCTAGAGACCGCCTTCTGCCGATTACCTCCCTAAATCGACCAATTAGATCGCACAGACTGGGCCTCCTCCGAATTCCATCTGCCAGTCAATGCCGACTGGCAACCACACGGAGGAGAGCCTTTTCTGTTGCAGCTCCGACCCTGTGGAACGACCTCCCCGTTGAGATCCGTACCCTCACCACTATCCAGACCTTCCGCGCAGCCCTCAAGATCTGGCTCTCCCAGCAGGCCTGGGGATAGGTTCCCAATTTACCCGCCCGAGTGTTTGATTGCTGAATGAAAGTTGTGTTTTTACTATTTTTTCTTTGTTCACATACTGTTCTGTTTTTGACACTGCACCCCCCTCCCTTGTGGTTGTAAGCCGCCCTGAGTCCCCTCAGGGAAAAGGGCGGCATATAAATCCCAATAAAACTCTAAACTCTAAACTCTACCAGGTATTTAGGCAGATAACGCAGCCAGGAACCCGGGGGCAGCTCGTTAAGCTCTGCCAACAGCAAGGTCCCGCCCCGGAAGTCCGATATCTTTTGGTATTGTTGTATTATGCCTTCATTTTAAATAACTGAGCCATTACTTAAAGAAGAGTTAGCTGAAGGTGTTGGAGAAAGAGAAAAAAAATCTGTAATCTTGATTTGGCTTCATCCTTCTTTATGATCTTTTGCTATTCCAGTCTAGATGAAAGCCACCTTTTGTGAGGAACATTTAAAGTAATTAAATAAAAACAACAACCCTCCTTCTCATTATGTTCTTAATCATTCTTCTATTCTCCTGCAATAAGTACTCTCAGATTTACTAACAGGTTACCTGTATTATGTTAGGATAGCGAAAATAGGTTTTGTGAAATAAGATACTTGGAGTTCCACCTTTAGTTTACATTCTTTGTTATCATCGGCATACCACATTTCATCAATAAAGTTAGCTTGTCACAATCAAACCATAGTTGATGTTGATGCTGTATGCTTCTATTAAAAAACTACCCAATATTTATAGTATAAATGTTAAGATTATCAAATGGTGCTCATATTGATGAAGCCATCTGCATCGCCATCGTAGTAAAAATTCATAGAATAAAGTTTTAAAAGATGCATTAAGATGGGAGAAAACACAGTTGTCTTTTCTATAGAGAATTTCTGTGATTAAAATGAATTATTTGTCCAGAATGTTATTTTTGCTTCAGACAATACTATTTTAAAAACTGATATATCAATTAAACAATGGCAAAAAGATAGATCTAAATTTGTGTCTCAGGAGAAAAAAAACTGTGTTAAATATAAAGTCTTATGTTTTTTAAAAAAAAGACACAGAGAAAAGAGCATTAGGATTACCTGATTTGAAATTATATTTTGCAGCTTGCTATTCAGTTTGAATGAAAAAGTGGATGTTGCTGAGGATTAGAAGGCTTTTGGAGCTTAGAAGAACATGAGTGTCCAAAAATATCTGTGTGGCTGCTATCACAGAAAGCATTTTATAGAAAACAAATGTTAAGTAACACAAATGGGTAACTTATTGTGGCATATTATAATTTTGTCAAGGAGAATACAAAATAAAATTAAGAGAAGGTTAGGCATCAATAGTCTTATATAAAATTACCTTAAAGTTTTAAAAGAGCTAAAAGAACTTTTGGTTTTTGATCATTGTAAGATTGACTTTGAAATTAAACAATGTACAAATGATGACCATATATAAACTTCTGTTGAAATTTGAAACAGAAGAAGAAGTGAAAGAATGTATGATAAAATGGGCTAGAAATTTTGGTTACAAGATGTAAATGGAAAGTGGGAGAATATATATGGTTGAAAGATTGAAAATTATGTTACTATCTTAAAGAGATTTTTTATAAAATGGGGTATTATTGGGATATGTCACCAGAAAAATTGTTTAGTATGTATAAAGTTACTTCAAGTTTATGATGGAAGTGTAAATAACAAGAAAAATGTTATCATGCCTAACAGATATGCAAAAAAGTTAGAAAATTTTGGACTTCATTAAATATATAAATTCAAAACAATAAAAAAATTAATACATGATTGAAACCAGAGGCATATGTTTTGGGACTAATCAATAAAGAGTTGGAAAAAAGCCATGGAACTTTATTTTTATCTGATAACTGCAGCAAGACTACTATGTACATAAAGGTGGAACGATTCAACATTATTTACAAGGGAGGAATGAATTGTGAAGATAATGGAATTTGCTGAAACAGTCAAATTGGTACCTTTGATCAGAGAAAAGACATTATCTAAGTTTAATCATAACGTGAAGCCCTTTGGGACTTTTTGCATGAAACGTAAAATCATGGAATTATGATATATGGTTTTGATTATCAGATAAATATATTATTTTAATCAAAAATATTTATATTTATTTGCATTTATTATATTTATTAATATATTTATTTTATTAATTAATAAAAATAAGTTATGCTTTAACCATAGTATAAGAGGTTAGTTTACATCCCCAAGCAGATCTCAGATTCAGAACATATACCTTAAAGGCAATCCTTAGATACAAATGGGGGCTGCCTGTTTACAGTACTTAAAATGGTGGATATGACTGATAACATGATCTGACTGAAAATGACAGACAACATTGTCCCTGTTGAGCCAATGAATTGCTAAAGTTTTACAATGTTTTCATGAGTGACATGAAGCAATGTATGTAATGCAGCATACAACCTGTTTTCAGTAGTTCGTGAAATCATAGTACAACTTCAACTGTTCATTGGCTTGATGAGGGAGAAAGCAGTGTAACCTTTAGAGTCAGAACACTTTGCCTTTCGGGATGAAGAGAGATGGAATTCCAGTGTGTTCTCCTAGACTAGTAGTCCCTACCTTTTTGGCACCAGGGACCATTTTCATGGAAGACAAATTTTCTTCCGGGGGTGGGAGGTGGGGAAATGGTATCAGGATGACACACAGGGAAGCCTTCACTAGAAAAAGCTTTCTTTTGCTCCAAGAGAAAATCAGAAGACACAGAGAAACCTTCACTTGAAGAGACTCTCTGCTTCTGCTATAAAGGAAACTCCCAGCCAAAGACGCGCACACACACACACACACACACACACACACACACACACACACACACACACACACACACATGACAACCACACACACCAAACCAGGCTACAAGAAGCAGGCAGGATATGGCCAAAATACATGAGGCATCCTCGAACATCAACAGAAAAGCAGAAAAACACAAGTTGAAACACAGTGGAACCCAGTGATTTTGGAAAAGGTTCAAACTAGAAAGGGATTCCCTGGGAGATGCAACACTTAAGGAGGAAGGTAGCTTCTCCCCACCCCTATTTGCACCCCAAGGAAAAGATACCCCTTTCCACACATCTTGGGGGGCTTTCCCTCCAATGAGGCTTTTGGGGAGCCTTGGTTGCAAGCCAGGCTAGTGTCCATTTACAAACTTAGAGAGCTGCGTGAAAGTAAATGTGCTAGTTGGGGTGCCAGGAGGGAGAGAGGAGGAAAGTGAGGAGGAAGAGGAGAAAGAAGAGATTGGAGGAAGTGGAAGCAGAATTAGGAAGAGGAGGAAGAATGTGGAGCCCAGTAATGGCAAGCCAGTTACAAGCACAGCCAGCGGAAAACTTTTGCATTGGGCGAGATGGCTTCTGCCCCACTGCTCTGCCCACCCAGCCCCCCCTTGCAGATTCACTACATGCCTGGAGGTGGAAGACACATCCTCAGCTCACCTCCATCTGCTTGACCTCATTCCTAATTGGCTGTCTGCAGACCAGGGGTTGGGAACCCCTGCCCTAGACTCTATACTATGTACACCAAATAGAAAAAGAAATATAGATATGTTTTCCAACTTCTATATTTATAAAAATACTAAAAGTGGGATTAAAAACAAATTAGAGCAAAAGAGAAAGTGTTAAAATTACACAAACAACTTCCCGATGTTCATCTGTTAGTCGGCTAGAAGAAGGTGTAACACTGTTTGCCATTTTGAGTGGGATCACTTTGCCTTCAAGACAGTAAAAGAAACTTTGTAAACAACTTTGTTGTTGTTCATCCCTGATATGAGGAAGTGCAGGTACAATAACCTGTTCCAATTTAAATTTAAATTTGGGTTAAAGACAGTGTTAGGGCTATACCTATAATTACTGGAATGAAAATTGGAAGCTACTTCTTTGTATTTTCTTTCCTTCTACACTTTTGGCTAATATTCTAAATATTAATTCACATTTTTATCTTTTTGAAAATTTAGTAAGGTTATATATTAAAAGGGACCATGAGCAGTGTATAATAGTTTACTTCACCAAAGCACCACATGCGTCTTAAATTATGCATAAACTCAGTGATTACTATAAAAACTTAAGTGTGGAATAGATTATAACAGGCTTTAGGTACAGAATGGATTTATTATAATTGTGAATCTTTTTATTAACTATGTAATATTTATTTTTATTGAACAATTCATCTGACAAATTGAATTCCTGCAGTGTTGATTCAATTGCTATCTGCTAAGTCCTCAACTTGCGACCAGTCCTAAAGTCCTCAACTTACGACCGGCCGCAAGTCCTAGACTTACGACTGACAGCTGGCAACAGCTCAGCCACGACTGATTGGCTAAGGCGTGGCTGGCTGAGTGTGGGCTGCCCGAGACAGTTCTCGTATAAATAGCTGTCAAGCAGGGTGAGGTGCTGAATCGCTGTACATAGTTCTTGTGCTGTTCTACTGAATAAACTGCTGTTCACTTACCTCAGCCGCCTCATGTCTCTTCAGTTAATACCAAACTTAACCCTGGCGACAAGGGTGGGATGCTGACGGTTCCTGCCTGAACAGCTACAGAAAAAAGGAAGCTTAATTACTTTCCTTCCTTTCTGCAAAAGATTTTTTTTACCACAAGCCGCGACAGCCATGGCTTTACTTCCGCCGTTCGCACCTTTCGGAACCACTGATGAGTCATGGGCTGTTTTTTTAGAATGCTTCGAATGCTTTCTCATAGCAAATAACAATCACAACTTACCCTCGGACCGCAAGTGTAGCTTCTTCCTAAGCTCGTGCGGTCCTGAGATGTTTAATATGGCCAGGGCTCTTGCTTCGCCTTTGGCCGTGTATGAACTGAGTTGGGACATGCTTATCAACAAGCTTAAGAACCACTATGCCCCTACACCTTCGAGGATAGCCCGCCGCTATGCTTTTTGGCAATGCATGCAGAGAGACTCCAAGATTGTGAGCCAATTCTTACAGTCTCTCCGAACGGTGGCTATCCAGTGCGAATTTGTCGACCTCAATGACTCCCTCGTTGAACAGTTTGTTTGCAGGGTTTGGGATCTCCACCTGAAGTGGAGGTTGCTTGCTAGGGCAAAGATCACCTTACAACAGGCAGTGGAGGAGGCTAGAGCTGCTGAGGATAACTGCTTCGCCATTAATAAAAATCCTCCGGACGCCCCTGCAGTGTCGGTTAGCAAAGCATCGGCTGACTCTAAGAAGATCACCATGTACCTGCTTCTGGAGGGATCGCACTGCATCACGGAGGTTGACTCTGGTTCCTCCCGCTCTCTCCTCTCTTGGGCCACCCTGTCCCAATTGTGCCCGACCATCTCCCGCGACCATCTGACACCACCCGATATTACCCTCAAGGACTACCAGAGACTCAAATTCCCGCCCTGGTTTGTTACTCTGTATGGGTGGATTATGGGGCTTTCCATGGTAAACTCCCCATCCTGGTTGTGGAAAAGTCATTGCCTGCCCTGTTGGGGCTTGACTGGTTCTCCTTGCTGGGCCTATCCCTCTTAGTGGTGCATATTATTGTTGTATTTTGTGTTTTTAATTATTACGTGGGGATTGCTTGGGTGAATGTATGTGCATGTTTGAGAGGACTGGGGCTACAACCTGGTGCCTCCTTCAATGAGTGCTATTGCAGAAGTGTTAGGGGGCCCAGGCTCCATCCCAGTCCTAGAATGTCTGATTTAAATGGCCTGCTGGAGAGAACATTATGGTCATGACAGGGAGGGGCAGATACGGTGGGAACTTTAGGGCTAGCCATTACTGGTGAAGAAGGGTCTGCTACGTCACAGAGATCCCTCCTTCCGCCCCTATTAGTTCCACTCCAAGGCCAGATGGCGAGAGTTGTCAAGGCCCTGGTCTCTGGCTGTTGTTGCTAAATGCCAGGTCTGTGGTTCACAAGGCTCCCCTCATCTGGGACCTAATATTGGACAAGGGGGCATACCTGGCATGTATTACTGAAACCTGGCTGGGCCCGGAGGGAGGAGTCCCCCTCACTGAAATGTGCCCAGAAGGATTACAGGTGCTTCATCAGCCACGATCTTAGAGAAGGGGTGGGGGAGTGGCTATCATCATCCGATGGTCTTTAGTTCCTTGTGGGATCCCTGCTCCGGAGTTTGTTGGGTGTGAGTCCTTGCTGGTGAAGTTGGACCTTGTGGGTCAAGTGGGCTTGTTGTTAACGTACCTTCCTCCCAACAGCGTTGCAACAGTCCTCCCTTCGCTCCTCGAGTCAGTAGCCAAGCTGGCGGTTGAGTTCCCCAGGTTTATGGTACTGGGGGATTTCAACCTACCGTCCCTTGGCGATCACTCTGATGGGGCGCAGGAGTTCATGGCTTCCATGACAGCCATGGACTTGACCCAAGTAATTCGGGGTTCGACTCACTCAGCGGGTCACACATTTGACCTCGTATTCCTCTCGGAGCAGTGGAGACGTGATCTAGATTTGAGGGGTATTAAGATCTTGCCCTTGTCATGGTCTGATCACTTCCTACTGAGGCTTGACTTTCGGAAACCAATCCCCCACTGTAGGGAGGAGGAACCGATTAGGTGGTTCCACCCCAGGTGCCTGATGGACCCTATGGGATTTCAGACGGCGCTTGGAGAAATACCTGATGCTCTCGTCCACAGTCCGGTCGAGTCCCTGGTCGCTGCCTGGAATATAGCGGCGGCGGAGGCTCTAAACCAGATTGTGCCTTTCCAGCCTCTCCGAGGCAGCGGATCCAGGAGGGCCCCTTGGTTTACCGAGGAACTCTGGGAGATGAAGCACCAAAAGAGATGTCTAGAGCGCCGCTGGAGGGCCAGTAATTCTGAATCAGACCGAGCACTGATGAGAGCCTATGTCAGAGCCTGTCTTGTGGCAATACAGGCAGCGAAATGTGCGCATTTTCCGCTCTTATTGCATCCGCTGAATCGCGCCCAGCCGCCTTGTTTAGAATAACCCGCTCCCTCTTGAAAGGGAGGGATGTGGATGACCCTTTACAAGGTAGAGCTGAGGAATTTGTTCAGTTTCTAGCGGATAAAGTCGCTCGGATTCGGACAGATCTGGACTCCAATTGCTCAGTGCCAGCCGAGGTACCGGGGGAAGGTCTTGAGCGGAGTTTATAGACTGAGTTTCAATGTCATTCCTGAGGAAGTGGACAAGGCCATGGGAGCGGTGAGTGCCTCCACTTGTATACTGGACCCGTGCCCCTCCTGGCTGGCCTCGGCCAGCAGGGAGGTGACACGTGGCTGGATCCAGACGATAGTTAACATCTCTCTCCGGGAGGGATCCTTCCCGCTCCTCCTAAAGGAGGCGGTGGTGAGACCCCTCCTGAAGAAACCATCTCTGGATCCAGCCATCTTGAGTAACTATCGTCCAGTCTCCACCCCCCCTTTGTAGGGAAGGTTGTTGAGAAAGTGGTGGCCTTTCAACTCCAGCGGTCCTTGGAGGAAACCGATTATCTGGATTCCTTTCAGTCTGGATTCAGGCCTGGCTACAGCACGGAAACTGCTTTGGTCGTGCTGATCGATGATCTCTGGAGAGCCAGGGATAGGGGCCATGCCTCTATCTTAGTGCTCCTTGACCTCTCAGCGGCCTTCGATACCATCGACCATGGTATCCTTCTGCGATGGTTGCGGGAGGTGGGAGTAGGAGGCACCGTTCTTCGGTGGTTCTCCTACCTCTCGGACAGGTTGCAGTTGGTGTTGGTCGGAGGGCAGAGATTGACCCCAAGGCCCCTCAAGTATGGGGTGCCGCAGGGTTTGGTCCTGTCCCCCCTCCTATTTAATATCTACATGAAGCCGCTGGATGAGATCATACGTCGGCACAGGATTTAATACCACCAATGCACAGTTGATACACAGTTGAATCTGTCCACCCCGTGCCAACTCAGTGAAGTGGTTGAAGTGATGTGCCAGTGCCTGGAGGCTGTCAGGGTCTGGATGGGAACGAACAAGGTTGCACTCAATCCCGACAAGACCGAGTGGCTATTGATGCTCCCTCCCAAAGATGGTCCAGCTATTCCATCTGTCAGCCTGGGGGGTGAAATTATACGCCCCTCAGAGAGGGTTCGCAATTTGGGAATCCTCCTGGATCCGCAGCTGACTTTAGAACACCATCTGTCAGCTGTGACCAGGGGGAACTTTGCCCAGGTTCGCCTGGTGCACCAATTGCGACCCTATCTGGACCGGGAGGCCCTTCAGATAGTCACTCATGCCCTCATGACCTCAAGACTGGACTACTGTAACACGCTCTACATGGGGCTGCCCTTGAAGAGTATTCGGAGACTTCAGCTTGTCGAGAATGCAGCTGCGCGAGCGATTGTGGGTGCACCTCGGTACACCCACTTTACACCTATCCTCTGCGAGCTGCACTGGCTGCCTATGGTCTCCGAACACGCTTCAAAGTGCTAGTCGTTACTTTTAAAGCCCTACATGGTATCGGACCTGGGTACTTGAGAGACCACCTCATGCCAATTACCTCCCATAGACCTATTAGATCCCACAGATTAGGCCTTCTCCGAATTCCATCTGCCGGCCAGTGTCGGCTGGCAACTCCCCGGGGGAGGGCCTTCTCTGTGGCTGCTTTGGCCCTCTGGAATGATCTCCCCATTGATATCAGGACCCTCACCACCCTTCCAGCTTTCCACAAAGCAATTAAGACCTGGCTGTTCCGGCAGGCCTGGGGCTATTGAATCTCTCAGCCCCACTTGAGGTTATGACTGTTGTTGTGTTTTTAAAAAATGTTTGTCTTTTATTTTTTATTCTGTACCCCCTTCCCTCTTTGATTGTTAGCCGCCCTGAGTCCCTCGGGAATAGGGCAGCATACAAATTGAATAAGTCCAATTCAATCCAATCGAACCGTGGCCACTCCCCCTACCATTGAGGACATCATTTCAGACTTCACTGACGTCTTCGACGGTAAGTTGGGGGAATACAAAGAGTCCCCTATTTCCTTGACGTTGGACCCACAGATTGCCCCTATTAGGCTGAAGGCTTGCAGGGTGCCTTTTGCCTTGAAGCCGAAGGTTGATGCCAAGATTGACAAACTGTTGGCGCAGGGAGTCCTGGAGCCCGTCGACCAATCCAAGTGAGAGACCCCTATAGTGGCTGCAGTTAAGGCTGACGGGTCTATCTGGATCTGCGCCGACTATAAGTCGACCATCAACCTCGGTCTCCAGGCAAACCCCTATCCAGTCCCTGAGATGTAGCACCCACTCCATTCCTTGAGGCAGGGCTGCGTCTTCACCAAACTGGATATGGTGCAGGCCTACCGCGGCGACCCAGACCATCGTCACCCATTGTGGGGCTTTCCGTTGTTGCCGCCTTCAGTTCAGTGTTTCCGTTGCCCCCGGGGATCTTCCAGAGCCTCATGGAGCGCTTGCTCCATGGGCTACCAGGCATAGTCCCCTACTTTGATGATTTCCTGATCACTGTCTGCAGCTGCTCAGGTCTCATCAAAGTCCTACGGAATGTCCTTGAGCATTTCAGGGGTGCAGGCTTAAAATTAAAGCGCAGTAAGTGCTCATTTACTGTGCCAAGGGTGTAGTTCATGCGCTTCTTAATAGATGCCCAGGGCATCCACCTTACCCTCTTCAAAGTCACTGCCATCCGGAACTCTCCCACATCCGCCTCTAAGGCGGAGCTGCAGGTGTTCCTTGGCCACTTGAATCTTTCCATGCTCTTTCTACCTCATAAGGCGGCTCAGCATTGGAAGCTCGACCGATCCGTGGCCTGGTGCTGGGGCAGCCACAAAGCGCATGCGTTCGGAGCTGTCAAAGCTATGCTTATGTCAGCGGCTGTTTTAATGCAGTATAATGACAAACTTCCGCTGCCGCTGGCATGATCAGGCCTCCCCTCCCCTGCTACCACCTTCCAGCAGCTGGCCCAAGTTTTAACTCCATCTGTGGGTGCACCTCATGGTTTTCCCCAGCATGAGGCTTTCACCCAATCAGGCAGGCCTCGCCTATTCGGCCACCACCTTCCGGCAGCCCCAACCAGCATCGCCTCAATCCGATGCGCCCCCTCACCCAGACTTACCCATTTTGCAGGATCCACCTTCAGGGGTAGGCCGTGATGACGTTGCCCGGAACTACAAGAGCCAAGGTGGCGCAGTGGTTAAATGCAGCACTGCAGGCTACTGCTAGATCAGCAGGTCAGCGGTTCAAATCTCACCGGCTCAGGGTTGACTCAGCCTTCCATCCTTCCGAGGTGGGTAAAATGAGGACCCAGATTGTTGGGGGCAATATGCTGACTCTCTGTAAACCGCTTAGAGAGGCCTGAAAGGCCTATGAAGCGGTATATAAGTCTACTGCTATTGCTACTCCCTTCAGGGAGGAGCTACAACAGAGACTCCTTACCTCGTCGATGGCGCCAATACAACTGAAGCATTCTGGGCGGGTCCAATGCCGGCCCGCCTACTTAAGCGATTACGCATGCTCTTCCTTCCTAGCGAGGCGCCCTCGCTAGGGGGAAAAGAATGCTAACTCCTTGACTTGCGACTGGTCCTAAAGTCCTCGACTTAAGATTGACAACCAGCAACAGCTCAGCTGTGCCTGATTGGCTAAGGCGCGGCTGGCTGAGCGCGTGCTGCCCGAGGCATTCTTATTGGTCTCCCTGCTTGACAGCTCTCGTATAAATAGCTGTGAAGCAGATCGAGGTGCTGAATCGCTGTACATAGTTCTTGTGCTGTTCTACTGAATAAACTGCTGTTCACTTACCTCAGCCGCCTAATGTCTCTTCAGTTAATACCAAACTTAACACTATCTGGTATCCAAAACAACATTTACCAAGGGTCCGGATAAACTGAGGTATATTATGAATTCTGACTATCTCTTAACAATGTTTTATCCCCATTTAAAATGTTAATCATTGTGTGTTATTGGCCTTTAATGGACCAAAAAAGTATAACTTGGATGCTGCTGCCAAAAGAATTGAAGTCAAATTATTTATTTTAAAAAATTATTTCTTTAAAAAATGGAACATATCTGACAGTTGAATTTACTCTTTTCTTCCCCTTCTCAGACTCTGCTGAAGACAAATAAAATAGATGGTTACTGTAAGGTAATTTGCCATATGTCTAAGAAGTTATTTGTTCCAATGTCTATTCACAATTTGACTATTGCAACATGTTGTAAAAAGAGCTATTTTTGAAGAATACTCAGAAGCTTTAACTGGTCCAGAGTGCAGTGGCACAAGCAGTAACAAAGTCTTTTTTTGCACTGAAAATACACCTGAAAACAGCCTGGACTTTCTCTTTTGATAACTCTGCCAGCCAATAAGAAAACATCCATATCAGTGGTGAGTTCCTACTGGTTAGGACCAGTTTTGCCGAACAGGTAGTGGTTTGGCGGCTTGGGTCACTGGAACCGGCAGCAACCCAGGTCTACCACACCCCTAAACCGGTTCCCCAGGCAGCACACTAAGTGCTGCCATATTGTTTTTCAGTTCTGTGCATGCGCAGAACAGTTTTAATTGTACTATGCATGCGCGCATAGTGCGCACACGTGCAAATCGGCAGTAGTGCCTGATCCATATTATAGAAAGACTTTTAAAAACCCAGTATTTGTCACTAAAGTTTAAAGTTGTTCTAATAATATTTTCTTTGCATATGTTAACACATCGTGCAAACTCCAGTTGTCTGAGTTCTCTTTTTAAGTTTGGCATAGTGATATTTTTTTTATTTTCCATTATCTATCAGTGTCTGAGTATTTTGGCTAAAATTTGTTTTTCAAGTTCAAAGTTTGTTTTTTGTCAAGTTGTTCTTTCAACTACTTTTTGTAAATAAGTCAAAGCCACAAATATTCAGGATAATAGTAAGAGATCCCTTGCTATTATGTGCAATTATAGCTTGCACAAAATCAAAAGATTGTGAAGTATAATACTCTGCTGATGTTATTTTGGTAAGACAGAATCTGCATAATCTTTTTATGCTGCATAAAATAGTTTAAGTTATCTGATTGTAGAATAAATTATTTACAGTCATTCTGGCTTTTATTCTTTATATTCTTTTTGGTCATGGCTGATAAATTAGCATACAATATAAGGTAATTCTTCACGTTGGTATAGATAGGTGTCTGCAGGGAATAGGAGAAATGGGGGCAAATGATTAAATCTGCATGATAGCATTGCAGTGCAAACTCCAGCTTTATATACCCTTGTATGTGATGTCTCAAAAAAATCTTGGATCTTGTATTATATCACTGCATTTTTAGTAGTTTAGCATCATTGTAATAAAATATGTTGATATTGATAGCCATTGGTAATAGTCTTGGTTTATACTATAAATTCATCCATTTTATTTTATTTCAAAGATCTGCAACTTTACTACAATAGTATGGTATTGTGATTAGTGTTGTGGCCCAGCAGGAGCCATTAGAGCTGCCACCAGACTCTGACAGCGCGGGGCCCTGTGAGTTGGCTCTGGAGGATATGGAGGACCCTGGACAGGGTTCCGACTCCGAGCAGGGCGTAGAGAGGCTGGTTGGCCACCAGGAGATGCCTGAGCCTTGGACCAGTGGGAAGGGACAAGGGAGAGTGATCCGGAAGCCAGTAGTGAATTGTTCCTGGATGCCCGGCATCGAAGAGCTAATAGGCGTCAGGAACAGTTGTGCAAGTACAGGAGGTAATTGCACTCAGCTGATGGTCATTAGGCTCCTCTCCAGACTATTAAAAAGACTGTTTGTGCACACACCTCTCTTGCAGAAGTCAACGCATTGACTAAAAGTTGGAGAACTTTGATAACTAGCTTGGCAGGCTGAATTGCTGCCAAGGTTTGTCTGAGTTGCTGCCAAGGTCCTTATCTGTTTGTTATGCTTGGCTTTCAGCTACCGAGGTTTTGGTTTCTTGCTATTAAAGTACATTCCAGTTAAGCTTGTCTCGGCATTCGTTACTGGACGGAGGAGGGGGTCAGAACAGGTTAGTATGTTGGACTAGGATGGGAAAAACGTGGGTTCCAATCTACCCTCAGACATGGAAGCTGGGTACCCAGTAGATGATAAATAATCTGTGATTTCTGGGATACACTCTTTGAACACTCAAAGTAATGTTAAAACTATATATACCTGTGATGGTGAACCTATGGCACCATATTTGATGATAGGGCGGCAGGCAGCTCCAGTGAACATGTGCATGCCGGCCAGCTGATTTTCCCCTTCCAGAGGGCTGGGGGAGGCTGTTTTGCCCTCCCCAGGATTCAGAAGGGCCTCCGGAGACTGGTGATGTCAGCCTCTGTTTTGCTGCTTGCTTTTTGGCTGCCATTGAAATGGGGAGGGAGGGCATGGTATTTGGGTGTGGGAAATAATCTGTACAGGAGGACTGTTATTTGGGAGTTGTTCTCACCATCTACTGCGCATGTGGCAAGGAAAGGAGTTTCCTGCCAAAGCCAACTGTCCAGCATACCAATCTGATGATGCTTTTTGAGGATATCTCCCACCTGACAGCTGTGGAGATATTGGATTGGACTGGACTATGGACTGGGGTTACCAAGAGGAGGGGAATGGGTCATGTACTGATATCTAATGCTTTCGCACGCTTTTGCTCAGATCCAGCTTTGTTTAGCTTCTATTTACTTATAATCAGTAAAAGTACTCTTAATTCTGCAAAATGGAGTTGAGTAGTTTCTTTCTTGGTTATTAAGTGAAGCAGCCCTGACATTAAGCTGGATCTCATCTTGCACCCATCCCGGAGCTGACACCTTCCGAGGGGGGTGCACCAAACCCTGAAGGGTATCCCACCAAGGCAGCGACCAAGAAAAAGATATGGAAGCAGCTGCATCCGCCTGCCCTTTGGAGACAGAGCAAATGGCTGGCCTGCACTTGGAAGAACGATCCGTTCGATCCAGATGGACTTGGGGAATGGGACGGAAAGAGGACCCTGAAGAACTTCTGACTGGAATTACTATGAGGAGACCCAGACGACCAGTCACTGAGGAGGAGAACCTTATTATGTCCCAAGCGATGAAACTCTTTGAAGGGCGTGGGAAAGGCACCGAGCCTGTGAGAGTGGTCTGGAGACAGAAGCCAATATTCAGGAACCAGAAGGGAAGTATACAGAAACCTTGTTTGACCAGAAAGAAATTGGAGGGGCCAAAGGGGGAGTTGAACAAGATGACCCAGCGCCGACTCCATTCACAACGGCTAGAAACTGTGGTTGTAAGCCGCCCTGAGTCCCCTCAGGGAAAAGGGCGGCATATAAATCCCAATAAAACCTAAAAACCTAAACCTAAACATTCCAAGAGGAGGTCCACCTCCCCGCAGATGCCCGATGGCTAAACTTCCTCCATTAAGTGTAAAATATGGGGGAGAACTGAAAAATTTAGGGTTCTCTATTGTTCAAGTATGGAACTATATGCAAATTTATGATGATGAACTGGTTACTGATGAAGCGAAGATAAGAGTTATTATGATGGCTTTGGAAAATAAAGCCGCGGCATGGATGGTGGGCTTGCATAACGCTGATTCCCACTATTGAGAGACTATAATGTATTTATGGCCGCTTTGAGAAAACGATTTGATGATACCCTCACAGAGCGTAAAGCTAGAATTAAGTTTAAAACTCTTACCCAGGGGAAACGGACAGTAGCTGATTATATACAAGAATTTCATGAACTATCAGCTTTTATGAGGGGTTGGTCTGAAGAAGCATTCTTAGACCATTTCACTGATGGGTTAAAAAAAAAGATTTACCAGCACTGCGTGAACTGGAGCCCCCCTCCCCCCCGTAGACTGCAACCCTGGTATGAAGCGGCTACTGATGTGGAAATTGACCTGGCCAGGCTGAATTACCAGGGGGAGAGTGAGAATGAAAAATCCCCACCTGCCAAAACCCAGGAGCCCTGAAAGGAGGGAAAAGTGGATCTGCAAGCAAACCAAAACCCTTCATGTGTTTCTGATGTTGTAAGGAGGGGCATCACACCATTAATTGCCGCATCAAGATGACCCAAAAGTTTCCCCCTCGGAGAGAGAAAAGGCTGGAAAAACCTCCCAGCAAGAGAAAAGAACCTGCCCTGAAGGGGGATGAACCTTCTCAGCGTTTCCACACTGGTGAGAGGTGGGAGGATTCCCCTAGCTCTTCGGAAGAGACCGAAACCGAATCTGATGATGAACGCCTGGTAAGTTCCTGATCGGGACCCATGACTATTCCAGTTGAGCTAAGGGTGCCCTCTTCTGGCGCACAAGAGAAAATGCTAGCTCTTTTAGATTCCAGATGCACACAATGCATTATGACCCGGAAATAGTAGAAAAACTGGGATTGAAGCTTAAAACTTTAAAAGTTCCAATCACTTTTTGCCAACTGGATGGTTCTCTTGCGGGAGGGAGCCCTGCTCATTTTGTAACTGAGCCTATTGATATGTGGATGGGAACCCACCAAGAGACAATAAGTTTTATTGTAGCCCCAGGAATGAACCGGCCCCTTATATTGGGATTACCCTGGTTGCGTAAATGGAACCCACCTATAAATTGGAGGAAAGGTTGGTTGCGCATCCAGTCTGCTACGCCCCCTGAGAAGGAAGGAGGGGTTCCAGAACCAAATAAGACAGACCCTAACCTGGCAGCCAGAGGGCAAGAAAAGATTGAGGGGGAGGAAAAAATCCTGAGAGAGTACTGGGACCTGAAATATGTTTTCAGTGAGAAATCCTCTGATAAATTACCCTCACACAGGGCCAACTGCAGCATTGATATTCTCCCTGGGGTGAAACTCCCTAAACTTCAGATTTATTCAATGACCCCTAGAGAAATGGACAAATTGAGAAAATTCATTGACAAAAATTTGGAAAGAGGATTAATTGAACCTGCTAGGCCCCGAGTTGCTGCTCCAGTCTTATTCAGAGAAAAGAAAGATGGCTCCTTTCGTTTGTGTGTGAATTTTAAGAACCTGAACGCGGTATGTGTCCAGAATCTCTACCCATTACCATGAATGAAGGACATGTTGACCCAGCTGGGTTAAGGAAAAGTTTTCACAAAGTTAGATCTACGAGAAGCCTATTACCGAGTCAGAAGTAAAGAAGGGGATGAGTGGAAAACCGCATTCAACTGCCCTCTTGGTTGTTTTCAATTCCGCGTTATGCCATTTGGACTACAGGGGGCGCCAGCCGTTTTCATGCAGTTAATTAATGAGGTTTTGCATGATCACCTTTACAAAGGCGTGATGGTCTATCTTGATGATATCCTTATTTACACGGAAACACGTGAGGAACACGTGAAACTAGTTCGTACAGTACTGAAAAAGCTTTGGGCAGCAGAACTGTATGCTAAATTGTCTAAGTGCAAATTTCATCAGGAGAAGGTGGATTACCTGGGATATCGCATCTCCCACGAGGGCATAGAAATGGACCCAGCAAAGGTCCAAGCAGTCACCGAATGGGCGGCCCCCGCACCTGCAAACAGTTGCAAAGTTTCTTGGGTTTTGCTAATTTCTATCGTCAATTTATTCCTTCATTTGCCAGAATTGCCCTGCCAATTACGAACCTCCTAAAATCAAAGGGGGAGGCCAAACCTAGACCGGGTAAACTCTTGAACTGGACTATGGAATGTCAAGCTGCATTCGAAAAATTAAAACGACTTTTTGCAGCTGAACCAGTTTTGAAACACCCAGACATGGATTCACCATTTGTGGTCCAAGCAGATGCTAGTCATGCAGTGGGGGCAGTGTTGCTAAAGGCAAATGTTAATGGGAAGTTACAACCCTGTGCTTACACCTCTCGTAAGCTAACCAAGACTGAGAGGCGATGGGCTATATGGGAAAAAGAGGCTTTTGTGGTCAGGTGGACCTTGATGACCTGGCGTCATTTTTTGGAGGGGGCTAAACACCCTTTTGAGTTGTGGACTGATCACAAAAATTTAGAGGCATTAAAGACTCCCCCCCCCCCGGAAATTATCCCCCAAACAAATGAGATGGGCTCAACACTTCAATAGATTCAATTTCACCTTGAAGTATATTCCAGGAGGGAAGAACTTTATGGCTGATGCCTTGTCCAGACTTCCTCAATATAAAAGCTCAAAACTTAATATCGTCCACCCAGTCATACCAATGAAAAGCCTAGTTGCTCCGATCATCACCAGAAACCAGACCAGTTCCGGTTTGGAAGTCACAAAGAACCTAGTTACAAAACTCAAGGAGGCCCTTGAAACTCATGAATGGTTTCACCAACATACCAATGAGTGCACCATGAAAGATGGCCTGGCTTGGATTGGGGCTAAATTGTATGTTCCCACAACTATTAGGAGTCTGATTCTTCAACGTGCTCACGACTCATGCATGGCTGGGCATTTTGGTTTTGTAAAAACCCTGCACCTCATTAAGACAATTTTGGTGGCCCTCATTAAAGAAGGACATTGAATCTTATGAAGCCAGCTGCCTCACATGTGCTATGGCGAAATGGCCACCAGGGAAACCCCAGGGATTGCTCCAAGGGGTGGCTCATCCTGAGGCACCGTGAAAGGAGATATCTATTGATTTTATTGTTGAATTCCTGGAAAGTCAAGGAAATATGGTAATTTGGGTAGTTACCGACTTGTTTTCCAAACAGGTTCATTTTATTCCTTATTCCAAGATTCCATCCCCTAAATCCTTAGCTAAGTTGTTCATTACACATGTATATCGTCTACATGGAGTGCCGAACCACATCATCTCTGACAGGTGGGGTCCAATTTACCTCCTTATTTTGGAAGGAGTTTTTGAAGTTGATAGGCTCCACCCAAGGCCTAAGCTCCGCCCACCACCCTAAGACTAATGGGGCTTGTGAGAGGACTAATTCTGTTCTGGAACAGTACCTCCGATGTTTCATCAATTACCAGCAGGATAATTGGGTGGAATTGTTGCCTCATGCTGAGGTGGCATATAACAACTCAGTGCACAGCAGCACGGGATTTACCCCCTTCAAAATAGTGTTCGGACATGATTTTGTGCCTATTCCCGAGGTGCCTCGAGAAAAACCACAAGTAATGTCCCTTTCCAAGTGGAGTGACCAGCTCCGAGAGATGTGGCCCTTGGCATACAGAGTGCTGGATGCGGCTCATCGGGCACATAAGAGACAAGCGGATAAAAAGAGAATGAAGCCGAGGGATTATATAGTTAGTGATCGTGTATATTTATCCACCAAGTTTCTCCAGACCTCACAAAAGTCTAAGAAATTGGGTACCAAGTATGTTGGCTCATTCCCGATTGTCAAAGTCTTAAACCCTGTGTCCGTGCATCTGGAGTTGCCTAAATATCTCAACCGTGTGTACCCGGTGTTTCATGTCAATCTTCTGAAGCCCAAATGTACTTCTCCATTGCGTGGCCTTTTGACAGCTCCACCAGCCCCTCTTCTGATTGAGGGAGAGCTGCATTTTGAGGTTAAAGAAATTTTGGACTCTAGGTAACATAGAAACCGCGTTCAGTATCTTGTTTCATGGAAAAACTTTCCTCCCCTGCATGCTGAATGGGTCGATAAGTCCCATGTGCGGGCTCCTCGGCTCCTGCATAAATTCTACTATGCCTACCCCGACAAGCCTTGACCTCGATTGATTTCTCCTTTTTTCTTTCCCTCTTCTTTTATGTTATGTTGTTTGCCTGTTTGTCTGTGTTTTTTTGTTTCTGCAGGGATGATGTCCTTTTTCCTGGAGGAGGGCCAGATGTCAGCCTCTGTTTTGCTGCTTGCTTTTCGGCTGCCATTGAAATGGGGAGGGAGGGTATGGTACTTGGGTGAGGGAAATAATCTGTACAGGAGGACTGTTATTTGGGAGTTGTTCTCACCATCTAGTGCGCATGTGACAAGGAGGGGAGTTTCCCGCCAAGGCCAACTGTCTGGCATACCAACCTTATGATGCTTTTTGAGGATGTCTCCCACCTGACAGCTGGGGAGATATTGGATTGGACTATGGACTGGGGTTACCAAGGAGAGGGGAATGGGTCATGTACTGATATCTAATGCTTTCGTGCGCTTTTGCTCAGATCCAGCTTTGCTTAGCTTCTATTTACTTATAACCAGTAAAAGTACTCTTAATTCTGCAAAATGGAGTTGAGTGGTTTCTTTCTTGGTTATTAAGTGAAGCAGCCCTGACAGATGAGGATAAAAAATGGTCCCAACAAGCCAACTGGAAGTTTAGTAATTAACTTCCGGTTGGCCTGTTGGGCCTGTTTTTCGCCCTCCCCAGCCTCCGGAGACCCTCCTGAAGCCTGGAGAGGTCAAAAAACAGCCCCAATGGGCCACCCAGAAGTTCAGAAACGATGTGTTTCCGGCTTCCAAAGGATTTTCGTGGGGCTAGGGTGGCCATTTTCACCCTTCCCAAGCTTCAGGATAGTCTCCGGAGGCTGGAGGGTGGGGTCGGATGTGCATGCACAGAGGGGCCCCATGCACAGGTGGGCAGGAAGGATTGAATTGGTATGGTCATGCACACACAATTTTAGCCCGCCATAAGAAAAAGGTTTGCCATTCCTGATATGTACTATTCTTATTACATTGCTCCTTTAAATAATTGCCTATTGTTCATCTTTCATAATTAGTTATGTCTTAACTAATTGTTTATTGCCTTTATTTTTCCATTTATTGGTCATCAAATTTCTTGCAGTTAAAGGAGTGGGAGAACAAGATAAATTTACAAAGTTTATTCAGAATTTTTGCAAACAGATGCCACTCAAGTGGCTTAGATTGAAGAAATATGCTATATTTGGCCAGAATTTCTTGTTCTTAGAACAACAGTGATGGCTAGGTCAATTATTCTGTTGCCAAACTCTGTCAAAACATTTCTGTTTCTGCATATCATCATAACCTTGCTAAATCTTAAGCCCGACTGTCAATTTCTCAGTACTATTTCTAAACTATTTAAAATATTCAATACCTGCAGAAGGAACTCAAAACATTTGTTTTGGGGTGGGGCTTCAAATAGAGGTTTACAGTTTATTCATTTACAAAGAAATGTATCATATGCTTCCCATATTGCAGAAGCCGTGTTATTTATCTCGATATGTGAATTTTCAACAAAGCTGTTCACTTCTACAAAACAGCCTTAGGAAATGTTTCTCCTGCCAGTAGATGGAAGAACATGCATTAGAATTTTAGTTTTTATACATTTAAACAAACAAACCTTTACCCCGCCTTTTCCAATATAGGAAGGTGTAATCCAGTTAAAGAATGCATTGTTACGTTGTTTTAATTTCACTAGGAGAGTTATACTTGTTTCAAAAACATTCATTTGTAGTTAATGAAGCTTAAAAATTAACCTGGAACATGTAATGTCTTGCATATTTATAGATGTGTGAGGTATCAATCAGCACCATTTATTTAAATCAGTTTTTATACTAACATTCTCATAATACAAGTTATAAAATACATATTCAAATCCTTTTTCTTTTTTGTATTTTTGTAAAATTATCTAAAGGTGGTTATTCTATTTCTCCCCAGCTGATGCTTTCACATATTTTTGAAGGAAAAAAAAAACATTTGAGTAGAAGCAATGTGTCCCATTCAAAACTTTTATAAGAGCCTTATATGTGCAAGTTTCAGGTATGGAAGACATTATAAGAAATGGCCCAAAAGGACATATTCTCTGATCAGTTAATCATTTAATATACATGGAAAACCATAAACTATTTTTTCTCATACAAGGAATTTGACAAAGTAATTTGAGGGCCAATACTGTTATAATTCTAGCATGAAAGGGGGAACCTAAAGAGTTGTAATAGCAGAAAATATGACTTAATGAGAACTTAAATTCACAACAAATCATAAATAAAAACCTAGAATATGAAGACAAATATGAGGAAAGTACAGGCAACTTGTAGCATAAACAAAGAGAAACATCCATAAGAACATGGTTTCATGGAGATATTTCAATTTGATGACATTCATAATCTTAATGAATAATTGGACATTTATTGTAGCTAAATATATTTCAAGCAAGAGGAAAGGAAATATTTTATTCAACATGACCTCCTAATTCTTTACAAAGTAGCTTTGCTTAAGCAACCAAACATTTTTAAAGCCAGTGCTTTCCAGAGAGAGGGAGAGGGAGGGAGGGAGGTAGAGAAAGAGAACAATTCAGAAATAATGTAATACTTGTAAGACACAGTAAGAAACTACAGCTCTATAAATGGACAGTTCTGCAACAGTATATTGATGGAGTGCAACAATAGAAACAACTTATATGCTATTATAAACATGGAGTTGCAAACATGTGATAAGAGATAACAGGTTAATACACTATATATTAAATATATATGAGTATTAAGCAGTGTTGTGTATACAGAATCAGATTTGAATTGCTTAATATTCTTGAATTTGCCATATGTTGGGTTATATTTTATCATTCTGTAT
>NC_045547.1:56648048-56650548 GCF_009769535.1 Thamnophis elegans
TTTAGTTTCTCTGTCAACCTAGTAGATAGATGGGATATTTTTTCTGAATAGTAAATAATGAAATTATTTTTTTAATCCTTTGGATTTCATTAGAATAGAGTAGTATTAGAATCTATCACTGTACAATTTTTTCAGCAGGAAATCCTTTAAAAAAACTATTTGGGATGAAATAGTATGCAAATTAAGAATTTGACAATAATGTAAGGAAAAATTCTTGCCAAGAGTAAAATGGAACAAAGATTTATTTGCAATGATCATGTGGTTGAGCTTTTCATTTGCTTTGTTCATTGTTCTTATCCAGCATGTAATTAGATATATTGCCATATTATGAATTAGTGAACATCACTTCTGTTTTATAAAGGTGTACTTTTCCAGAGAAAGGTTTTCCTTTGAAGAAATACTACAAACATTTTTGAAGAGTAAAGTAGTTTAAATTCAAAATGGGGAGGGGGGAGGAAACTAACATAGAATATTAAACTGTTCTCTATCACAGTGCTAAAGAATAAGTGCTTTCTCTTCCTTTCAGAGGAGGTGGAGAACAGTGTAGCCTCAGGGGTTGAAGGTGAAATGTGAAATTTTCTGTAATTACTTACCCAAAATGTCTGTATTAAAGGCTATTAGAAGCAGTTATTTTAAGTACTTCTTCCCTTCCTCTATTTAGTATTTAAATGTGTTACAAAAAGTAGAGGCAGATGGTATTAATCTAAAAAGAACAGCTAAAAGATAGTTTAAGTCAGTTGCGGGAGTGGTTTATGGCTACAGATTGTGTGCCAAGTGTTCAGACATACCTATAGCTCTCCTAGGATAAGTTGTAGGCAGTGTGTTCTTAAAAAGCCAGTCCACACATACTATCGTTCAGTTTAAAACTGGCATTGTTACTCTTTCTCCAGAAGTGGCAGCCATAAATCAAAAAGTTGGTGTGCATTGCTAAGGTGTAACTGCAAGGAAACTAGCTTGCATTGTAGACATTGGGGGGGGGGGGCGGGGAGAGACATCCTGCGAACAATCTTTGATTCACTTGTTCTAGCAAGCTGGCTTTTATTGAGTTTTGAGTTTCTGTAGTTCTTGGCCCTAGCACTTCGAAGCTAGCTTTCCCCCTGCTTTTATTCAGATGTGTCTATATAAACATTGGTAGTCTACCTACAGTATAAAATCTCCATGTGGTGGTGTGAGCTGGTAGCAGATGGACTTTCTTTTGCATCTGCTGTGTACAGATTTGGCTTTGTACTCTTTTCCTGGGGGAGGAAAAGTCTTTCTTCTCTGCTAGTTGATTCCTGTTTTTGTGAAGCAGCTAAGAAAACATCTGTGGCAGGCAGGGAAAAAAATGACAAAGGATTGACAAACACCATTAGCTGAAAAATTTTCCATTTCATTGCAACTATGCATTGTTTACTTTACTGTAAATATCTTAATACATCTTCCTCTGAACATGCTGGCAAAGAGATGGAGCACTGTGATTTCAATTAAGGTTAGTAATTGATGGTATCTGGTGTTCAAAGGCTGAGACTTGATTAACATCTACTTGGACAAATTGTCATTGTGAAGTGGTTTCGATGTGAATTGAAGATTATTTCTCTCCCGCTTATCTGATGTTGTGGCTGTGAAATGCCTGTCTTTACTTTGCTTATTTTTGTTAAAATACTTCCTTTGGCTGTAAATTGCAGAGCATTGGAGCTTTACCAAAAGTACACTGCATAATAGCAGGCTTGTCCTAATAAGGGAAGCAAGAAGTATATTTATCACAGACATGAAAGACATGAAAGACTTTTGAGATTCAAACTGCTTGCCATTGAACAAAAAAGAAAAAAAGAAGCAGCACTTACTTTAGAAAGATTATGGTAAGCATGAACCTTTGTCACCCCTCACGTTGCACACCAAAGACATACCCTAGTGATTAAATGCTGATTTTGTGTATGATTGTCCACAGACGCCAAAACAATCACAGAGCAGCTTGATTTGTTTTAATTACTAGCGCAAGATGCCATCAGTCTGGGACGTGATGGGGGAGAGGTGTACTCACAGTAGTGTAAATACTGCTGTAAATAGTTGCCTGGTGGTAGCTTTGACAGTGAGCTAGCTTCTGAGTTTCCCCTCTCCTGAAACCGGGCTTTCTTTCTGCATCTGGCTGCTTTAATTTCTCGCTCCCCAACCACCCTCCAGAACCAAACTCCTATGAAGTTAAGGCTGGGAAGTTGCTTTCTGTAACCTCTTGAGAATAAGGTAGGTTAACTCGATTTATTTGTTTACTTTCAGGCAGGGCAAAAGAGAAAGTGCGTACGAGCGAGAGAGAAAAAGAGAAAGAGGGAGTTTGGAAGGGGGGTCTGAGAGTTTTTGTGAGCGTTTTGTTGGTAGACATGAAATCTGCCTTACTTTTGAAATTGGTTTTGTTTTCCTTTCACCGGGGATCGATTAAAAAAACAAACAAACTACAGTATTGTTTCTACGTGACGAAGGAGGGAGGGGGAAAGGGAGCCGTGAAATCAGACACAGTAACTGCTTT
>NC_045547.1:56655548-56658048 GCF_009769535.1 Thamnophis elegans
GCAGCAGCTATGTATGCTCTGCATTAAAGTCATAGTTAAAAAATAGTGCAGTGGAAAACTAGCACAATGAACAGATCAGATTAAGGCAATGTTTTACTTCTATGTCCTAAATAAAAGAAAGTGAATAAAAGCAGTTTTTATTGGAGCATGTAGGCAATATGTCTTTGATGCAGACTAACTCATGTGAATCTCACTGAAGTCAGGAATAATTTGCTGATTTCATTGGGACAAAATATTTGAGATCAATCCTTGCATGTTTCTGAAACACAATTACGTGTATTTTTGCTTGGAAATAATCTGCAACTATAATGCTTTGTAATACATCTATTTTAACTTGATCAATGTTGGTGGAAACATTTATATAACTACAGGTTTGCTATTAAACTGGATCCTCTAGTTTTATTATATTATAACTAATAAACTACTTTATGAATCACTCTTTTGCATTATAATTTATTAGTATATTCTGCTGAGTGTTTCACATAGTATTTCTATTGCTAGAGTACAGAAATAGATAAAACATGTAGTTTAGACACTAATTTTACTCTGTCAATTTAAATTAAGGCTATATTGAATACTTTAGTTTTAAAAGTGGTATCTTTTTGTTGCCACTATTTTCCCTTTTGTAAAATGCAGCATGCATTTGGTTTACACTAGATCAAATTGTGATATGAAAATGCCAGAAACTCCACCTGTTGATGCAGTTATGTATTCAAATAAAACCTTTTCCTGAATATCTAACTCCATTGACCCAAATTTGTGTGTAGCTTCATGCAAGAAAATATGAGAACAGTATAAGGTAACTTAAAAGCAGCAGCCCTATATTTCAGATGGGAGAAGATTGCTTGTATAGATTCTCTTCTGCATTGCAAAACTACAATTATAGAAAAAACCATGCTGTACTTTACTTGTGGGATTCAAAATGGCTAATTGCATCTGGATGTACAACTCCATCTATTGAAAGCTGGCTAGCTTGGCTGGGTGATAGTAGTGTAAGGGCATCCTGTCAGGCATCTGCAAACACATGTCCCTTTCACATATTAAGAACATTATTTCTATCGTATCTATATAAGCCTCCTTAACCAAATGGCTCTCTCTAGTTTAATTTAGCTAATTTGTATATTTCTGTATGCACACATATAAGTTTGTATCCATATCTGTAGACAGTTATACAGATGTAATTTCAGACTTTTAAGAATGGCAGTTCTCTTCATTTAAAATTAAAATGGATCTGCACAAGATTTTATTGTCCACCAGCCAAAACACAGTATAGTAAATTATGTCCATTCTTAGGAGTAGCTTCAAAATGTATTCTACATTCAAACACGCTTGTATGATATATGTTATTTCATATATAGCAACATTTATATGTATAATAAAATCATAAATTTCCTTGGCTACACTAGATATCAAAATGTATCTTTCGTTGTGACAGCTATTAATTAAGTCTCTTTCTATGTGTAGATTTTGCTGTATGTAATAAGTATTAGACAGAGAATCTCTTCATATTTCTAAAATATTATCAGTAAAGAGAATTTTAGAAATGATAGTAAAAAGGAAGTAAGTAAAAACAGGGATTGGAGAGACAGAAGTTCCTTGAGGAAAGATTCCAAAAGTTTGGAAGACTAAACTTCTGGTCCCAGTGATTGATTCAGATTAGATCCTGCAATATTTTCCTGGGATACATATATCTGCCTTCATTCTTAAATTCAGGGACTTTTCTAGTCTCTCTGAATTCTGTGCATTTATTTACATTGCACTCATAAAATGATTAATTATTGCTTTGTATTGTAATTTGTTATGCATAAATAATACATTAAAATATGTATAAACTAATGCAATAACAAAAAATTAACTAACATTTATCAATAAACCTACTAATAAACTGTAATATATAAATGTGTTATAATCATTTATAAAATGATTAATCATTGTTGTAAAGAGGCTGCTAATGAGTGGTATAAGCTACTTGGCCTGTGACTGAGAAAAAGGTGTCTTAATTTGTTTAGTTTTAACTTAAACTTATCCCAAACTAGACAATAGAGTGTGCATTCTGTCAATTCAAATATCTGTGAACATAAGATGCACATTATATGACAAATTCTTTTTAAAAATCTCCCATTTCAAAACCATTTTGTTTTAGTGGTTCTAGAGAGGTTATAAGGTGGGTGAACTCTGGGAAATATGAATTTTATATTTTGGCCCTTATGGCTCATTCATTTCTGTGAATATTAAACTATTATGCCTTAATTAGGAAAGAAAAAGAATATTAGTGAAGTCTTAACCTTTCAAGCAAGTTGTGGATGTCAAGGTATAATAATAAAACCAGGATATACTCATTTGCCTGATCTCAAAGCATCTGTTCCTAGGCAACTGTCTTCAAGGTCTTTAAGTGTGACTTGACAGAGATTCCATTTTAGGAAGTTTGCAGGTTCAGAATTTAAGGGGCAGTCAGTATTTACTGAATCTAAAATAGTGAAATATATATCAGATGTTATTC
>NC_045547.1:56660548-56665548 GCF_009769535.1 Thamnophis elegans
CTATTTAATGAAGGTATTGATGGTGATTTAAACTGATAATTTGTTTCGTATTTTATAGAAGAAAATATTGATCATATGCTGAATTGAGTTGAACAGTGTCTTAGGTAAACTAGTAATTCTTGTAGCAACTGTTCTTTTGACTGGATTTACCCACCCATTAAAGCATCTTGTCAGAAAGTTTTATCAGAAAGTTTTGCTTTGCTTTGCTTTGCTTTGCTCTGTTCTCCCACATATTCTTTCCTTGGAAATTGATCACTTTAATAAATGCATTTGTGCATGAAGATAGATGATGCATTATTAACATAGATAGAATTAAGATAAAATCTAAAAATAGCAAAAATTGAATTTTATTATTACTGATGTAAAATATATTTGAAATTCTAGCTTGTTAGAATATGTTGGTTCTTTATTTACTGTAAAAATTCCATCTGAACTTGCTAGGACATCTCATTGCTATCCTGAAAGTACAGTATATTTATGCAGTGAAAATGATAAAACATTTATTACTGTAGAGGAGGTAATATGCATAATTTATGCTGTTTTTAGCACAATCATTAGTGATATTCTTGATAGATTTTATTTCTAGCTTTCATATCTAATACATGCCTGGAAAATTAATTTTATATCTTTCATTTATTTGCCTATGTTAAAATTGAGTTTTAAGTCATCTTCAAGTGAACAGTTTGATTGCTGCTCATGCATAAGCTTAATTACTTCCCAGGAAGGACAGTATTAAATGTTTTAAATGTCAGAAAAATAAATGAATATCAGCCATTTGATTAAAAAAATAGGCAATATCTGAAGTGTTTGCAGCAAGAGCTTTTACTTAAAATGCCTCCAAGGCAAAATTTTATTTATTCACACAGACAAAAAGAGCAACTCATTATACTATTTATCATTGGTTGATACCATATGATTTGTAACACCCTTACAAAATTTTAATTTTGTATGATTAGCTGTGCATCATTAAATAACAGCCCTGCGTAAGAAATGCTGTAAAATTCTGACAGAATCTAGTAGTGAATATTTTAAATAGGGCTGTATAGTCATCAATGGTTGTTAAAGCTAGATAATAGGAAAAATGGGACAGGATATGAAATTATGCCTTCATTTTACTGGTTTGATAACTGGGCTTTAAAATGTGATATTCAGGGACGCTGCCTCCATGTTGCATATATGGATGCTATCTCTCTCTGTATATGAAACTACAGCAACATTGCTCTGAGAAACATGGTTTCAGGAATAAGTATAGTATGTCTATGAAAGCAAGGTTTGTATTGCATTGCTTGCTCCTTAAATGACTGTGCAAGAGGTTTTCCCCCTTCCCCTTCTAAATATGCTGTCTCTGTAATTGGCAAAGAGGGACATCTTGATAATGGAAGTGTGAAGGTGTAATGTGTGTGTTAATTGATACTTCTTAATCACTTTTAGGTATTAAGTCATGATGCAGGAATCTGCGACAGAGACAATAAGCAACAGTTCAATGAATCAAAATGGAATGAGCACTCTAAGCAGCCAATTAGATGCTGGCAGCAGAGATGGAAGATCAAGTGGTGACACGGGCACTGAAGTAAGCACAGTAGAACTGCTTCATCTGCAACAACAGCAGGTAAGTTTTTGTTTGTTTTGCATCCTGTTTATTTCCATGCCAATGGAAAGGTTTTTCCTATCTTTTTCTTCTAGTTGGATTTTTTTTTTAGTTTTAAAGTATTGCAGAAAATGGAACATTATTTTGTTGTTTATTTGTTTTGTTGTCTTCTGTTAGTTTTTAAAATAGAAAATTTATGCATGTTTTTAATTGTTAAGATGTACTGGAGTACCCTGCACACTTTGTTTTAAAGAGAAGAGTATATATTTGTAGACGTTGCTTCCATACCTTTTGAAGCAAAATACCCTTTTTTTTTAAACTGCCAGCTTTCTTGAATGATACTGAGTAAGAAAATGTGATCCTTAGCTGTCCACCAGAGGGCCACATTACTTGCTAGTTTACATCTTTGTAGCTTGAAATTCTTCCTAAAAGGGCCACAGGGATTCTTTGCAGCAAAGATGCTTTGCTATAGTTCTTGTAAATAAAATTCTATAATATATATATATTTAATAGAATTATATTTAAATATATATATATATATATATTGAATGTTGAAAAGACACCTGAGCAGACTAATTGAAATACTTCTTTAGAGATAAAAGAATTGCACTACTCTTTTAGCCAGGAGACTAGGAATAAAGTAATTTCCTAAATAACTTATTTTTGTATGTGTTTGTCCTACGTGCGCCTATATTGCTTTCTATGTATGTAATTAAATAAAACTTTTAATATTTAAAAAAATGAATAGGAAAATGTATCCAAGTAAATGATGGTCTTTTTAGTCGAGTTGGATAAGCTGATAGATAATCAATAAATTTATGATTTTTAATATGAGGAACTTAAGACAGACATTTAACACTTTTTAAAATTATTATTGCTGTTATTAAAAAGTAGAACTAGGCTATTTCTTTCTTCTAATTATATATAAAGACCAGATATTTTAACTGCTGAATATCAGACATAAACTGCTGAGCTTCTTTTGAGAGATATGCTTTATTTTTTCCAATGTTTACATTAAAGTATTGAATATTTAACTTGCATATATATATATATATATATATATATACACACACACACACACATACATACATACACGAATGAATGATCTACATTATGAGCAAATAACATTACTGAACATAATGCTGTTAAAATTGAATTTTAGTGGAAAATTTATAGAGCTTTGCTTATATTGTTCAGTTTAGGCCTTTATAATCACAAATAAATGTGGCAGTCATTATTAAGTTATTAAATTATTCTTAATATTAATATTGAATAAATTATACCATATTATTTGTTATGGTGATATGGACCAATTATAATAAACTTATAATTGAAAACTTAGCAGTATCTAAGAATTTTATAGCTGTTCATTGTTTCACATACCAATTTTCTTTCCCTTCTTAAAATTATAATTCTTTATATATTTTAATATTTAGTTTATAGACATTATCTAATCAAAACTTTGATTTTTTAAAACACCATTTAAAAAGTTGGAAATTTGCTTAGCTTATAGTTCTAAATTCTTCCCCTAATTACTTTATTAGACTTTCCTTTGAATAGTATGCATGGCAGTGCTCTATTAATATTTTAAAAAGATAAGCAGTCATTTATAGCAGAAATCATCCTCACAAAGTGCAACTTATTTCTCAGAGTATCTTAAAATCTTACAGCTTGTTTTTTTAGGTAGTCATAGCTTCCAATAGAAATAATGCAGAAAAAAGGAGATAAAAATAATATAGTGTCACACAGTTTCTGAAAAGGGAAAACTTGGCAGTAACATTGTTCTTTAATTTTCTAAAGTTTCAGAAGATCTCAAAATAAGTATATAGGCAAAGTAAATATACAAGTCTCCTTAGTGAAACTCAGAAAACTTTGAAGGTAGATTTCTACATTATAGGCCGTAAATATAGTTTTAAATTATTTACCAAAACATAATGATGTTGGTTTTATGCAAAAGAAAACTTGATTTTGGTGTGCTTTATATAATTGTTGGTGTATTGCACAAATATGTGTGCATATATGGACAGAATATGAACTTTTTCTCAGAGGTATTTTCACAAATATGTTTGGATTAGTGTATAATTTTGAATCTTCAGTGTGTGAACCTTACAGTCCTTGAAGTGTTACAGTTTCATTTACTCTAGTTTCCTTTTTCTGTTGAACTTTGCAATTAGACTTTTGATGTGAGCTATTACACATTTCAAAATTTGGCGTGCAAAGAATAGACAAACTCCAGGATTTTATGCTATTTTATATCATAGCATTTAGTTGAGTTGATACAAATATTTCCATGCAATTAAACAGAAGAGTAAGTTTTGTGAACAGTGGGGTTCCTTTAAAGTGCTTCAGAAGGCAGGACCAATTGTATGGTAGTTGTAATATCATAATCAGAAAAATTAACAGAATTTGTTAGATTAAAGGAGGTAAGCAATCTGTTGAATGATGATGTGTGGATTATTTATTTATTGCAATTGGAGATTTGTGTTTTTGCTTAATTAGTAGCATGAACAATTCCAGAATATTTGATTTGAAAT
Source organism: Thamnophis elegans (assembly GCF_009769535.1). Lineage (NCBI taxonomy): Eukaryota > Metazoa > Chordata > Lepidosauria > Squamata > Natricidae > Thamnophis > Thamnophis elegans. Next base: position 56,664,671 of record NC_045547.1, read on the forward strand.
TTGGCAATAATTTTGTAATAATATGACAGTGACAAAACAGAACAGTATAAGATATTGGATAACTAGATTGGGTTTCTTCACAAATTACCAGAACATCTTTAGAAGATCAGTGTTATACTGAATATTACTTTTTATCCTGTTCAGATTTCGGTCAGTAAGTTGGAGGCCATCTGATTAGAAATGAGCATAAAGTCTAAAGTTTTAATTATCTCTTAATGTAATTAGCCAGATTCCTAAAATGCTATGGTTATGGTTATTTAAACTTTATTCATAATCATTTAAAGGTCTAATCTTATATGTGTTTTATTGAAATCCTTTAGCCATGGGAAATATGCCTAATATTGAACCATAAATCTATAGCCTGGTACACTGAAATTGTAATTAAAAAGCAGCATTACAATGCTCAATATATGTTTATGACATTCATGACCAAATAATACTGTATTAGATGTGTAACCTTATTTTGGCATTAGATTTACAAAATGAATTTATGTCGCTAAGGTCAAAAGAGTTATGCAAAAACATGATTACCTCTTAATTTTGAGCTTTCATTTTGAATATTCATTAAGTCAGCCTCCATAATAGCCTTCACATTTTTTATTATAATTTTTATGCCATTAAGAAGTTTATAACCAAGCGTAGAGGTACTTCCTTCAATTGGTGGTTAATTTTTATAAACAAATTTTACAGAAAAATAAAATATACAAATAATTACAATAAACTATAATAATGGTAACTTTTGCCTTTATGTCTTTATACTTTTATATCTTTGATCTTTTAATTACTGTAGTTTAAAACCTCACAAATAACAAATACAAAATCTTAGATTTTATTACAGATTTCCATAGTAACCTAAAATTCTGCCCAAATAGTCACTG